>NC_046665.1:38160852-38164978 GCF_010883055.1 Belonocnema kinseyi
GAGCTCCAAGGAGATTATGTTGAAAAATAAAAAAAAAATTACCCAAAAAAAATTGTTTTTATACTTCATTCTAAGGACTTATTGAACTACCCTCGTATCTGAGAAAAATGCAAAAAACAGTGTTTTCGTTTTTTTTGTTTTTTAATTTTCATTTAAGCATAAATAATTTTATTTTGATAAAACTCAATGAAAGTATACCTTTTTATGTCCTCAATATTCACAAATTTTTTTAGATGGAAAAATCGATTGGTTTCGGAGATAAAAATTTGTTCCGGTCCGAACCACTTTTTGTTCAAATGAAATTTGTCCTTCAGAAAATCATCTTACAGAGTTCTTTCAGGGCTCAATTTTTTGTTTTGACATATTCTTTCTGATGAAATGAAAAAAAAAAATATATATTTCTGGGCTCAAACAAAAACCTGGCTGCTCGATTTCACGTGAAATGTCTTTGTATTAATCAAAATCTTCCAAAATTTTGTCGAAGTTCGTACAATCGCCCGAACCATGACAGTTTGTACGCTTATACATCTATAAATTTAAAATAATTTAAAAATCAATTGAATTTAAGGCAAAAAATTGGTTTAATTCGTATTTTTCCTTATTCAAATAAAGCTTCATCATTGGACTTGAATGTTGATAGTGTTAGTCTTCAAAAATGAAGCTTTTGGTCAAATGATAAAATACAGTTTTTTCGTCTTTTTTCCGTCAAATGAAATAGAATAATCAGTTTTTAAAAATATTTTACACTTTAAACAAATGATCAACATTTAGTGAAAAATTGATTGTTTCAAGTCACTTTTCGAGTTTTTTCCATTTTTAAGCATGTTCTTCAATAGGGAATATTTTTTTTTTCATTTCATCAGAAAGTATATGTCAAAACAAAAAATTGAGCCCTAAAAGAACTCTGTAAGGTGATTGTCTGAAGGACAAATTTCATTTGAACAAAAAGTGTTTCGGACTGGAACAAATTTTTATCACGGAAACCAATTGATTTTTCCATCTAAAAAAATTTGTGAATATTGAGGACATAAAAAGGTATACTTTCATTGAGTTTTATAAAAATAAAATTATTTATGCGGAAGTGAAAAATAAAAAACCAAAAAGAAGAAAACACTATTTTTCGCATTTTGAGCTTATGTGAAAAAGTCACTCATACAAAAGTTGTAGATTTTTTTATAATCTATATGTTTTCTTTTAAGCACTTTTCTCTCTGACGTCAATTTTCGCTGAAAATCACAATAATACCATTTTCACCCCTTTTAACCCACCCCCTATCATCCCCACCATACTTCTGCTGACACATTTTTCTAGTTTATGTTTATTATGAACCATTTGCTGTTAACAATTTCCTTTTTTTTGCCTCAAAATAAGTTAATTCGCCTGAACTAAAAGCTTTTGAAGCTGGAATGCTAAATTCACGTTGAACTCCACTTTTTAACTGTTTCCACAAATGCTTTTTTAAATCCTTTGTTTGCCATACATTGGTGGTTCTTCTTGATAAAATTGTGGCAGAGATTCATTAAAAAATTTTTTTTCCCAACGTGCGCAGATGCTTATGCGTGTATGGAAATGGCGCCGCGTTTAAAACAAGAAATCCTGCAAGTGCTACGAAATGTATATATACCTCCAAGAGCGCCGATGATAAGGGAGATTTGGCCTAATAGAATATTCCGGGTATAACTGTTATAACTCCCTTATAAGGTAAAATAAAATATAAAAAGAATTTCCTGAAGGAAAATTTGGCTCTTCAAACTAAAGTGTTAAAATATTGATTCTATTTAAACACTGAACGTATTATAAAATTAGCAATTATTATGTATTTAGTTTTTGGTTTAAAAAATATGATTAAACTAATTGATTACATTATTTTTTATGTTCATAACTTAAGAAAATATGTATTAGATGTTCGTAATTCATATTTGCCAAGAATACCGAATGACGTTTTAATTGATGTTTTTCCCTTACTCTTCATAGAAATCGTTTCGAAAACTGTTTTAGTTTTATTTTTTTAACGAAAACAATATTGTGTTTGATAAACAAAAAGTAAAATGTGGTCGAGTCTCATTGCTTATACTCAAAGATATTATAAACAAAAATGTATTATTTATTTGTTATAATGCAAAATCAGGAAATGATGGCACAACTAGCGCCGCACTAGAGATATTAGGAACTAATCATCTGAGGACAAGGAATTCCCCATCATGTTTTCACATGCACTGGGCTGAAAATAACAAGAATCTATGATTCATCACTGACAAACTATAAAACAATTAAACACTTTCTATTCTTTTAATCCTGTTCTGGCTTTGAGCCTTCAAGCCGTGCCCGCGCTATCTGAAATTATTGATAAATTCTCATAAGTTATTTCTAACCTGCAAAGGCTTGAAAAAGGATCGCTCTAAACAATCAAAAGACGAATTAATTTAATTGTAATTAAACACGCACGCAAAATGAATATTGAGGCTGAAATAACTGATGTGATCATTGGTCCGAATAAAGAAAGTTCTCTTCCACCTATTATTGGTAAGAATTTAATCTACAATATTAAATATTGTGAATCTCAATATTATTATGTACTTTTTAAAAAATATTTTACGAAATTATTGTAAATTAAAATACCAAGAGCTTGCGATAAAGTCTAGAAAATACATTCTTCAATGTCCTTTCACAAATTTGACAAAAAAATGCAAAGGGAGAAAAGAAATTGAATGAAACCTCTAAATCCCTTTCAGGGGCGGCGACTATTGAGGGGCAAGGTGCTTTTGCTCCCATCCCTCCACTTTAGAGGCCTTCCCACCGTATTTCAGAGAGCATGATCGATACTTAAAAATTCATTATATGAATTATTTGTCCCTGCCTCCCTCCTTTTTTTCTTGTTATTTTGTTAATTTTAATCTACCAATGTTTTCGTGTTTATTATTTTCAATGCCGACATTCAGAAACCGAACTGAATGAAAAATTTAACCATCAATTTCTCAGATATTCCTTATCGAAATGTATACACTGTCGATACCGGTAATACACTCCTGTGGCCGGTACAGCAATAATGTAAGGTCGCACCCCTACACTTTTCCAACGCCACGTAAGGGCGGAAAGGCACTCTTATGACTGGTCAAAGAAATAATTTAAGGTCCCACCCCTACCCTTTTTCCAACGCCACGTGGGGGTGGGAAAGCACCCATGTGACTGGTAACAGAAATAATGTAAGGTCGCACCCTTACCCGTTTCCAACGCCACGTAAGAGTGGAAAGGCACCCTAGTCACTGGTCAAAGAAATAATTTAAGGTCGCATCCCTACCCTTTTTCCAGCGTCACGTAAGGGCGGAAAAGCACCCTAGTGACTGGTCAAAGAAATAATGTAAGATCGCACCCTTACCTCCTTTCCCACGCCACGTGCGGCGGGTAGGCACCCCTGTGACTAGTCAAAGAAATAACTTAAGGTCGCACCCCTACCTCTTTTCCAACGCAACGTGGGGGCGGGAAGGCACCCTAACAACTGGTCAAAGAAATAATGTACGGTCGCACCCCTACCTCTTTTCCAACGCTACGTGGGGCGGGTAGGCCTCCCTGTGACTGGTCAAAGAAATAATTTGAGGTCGCACCTCTACCTCTTCCAACGTCACGTGGGAGCGGGAAGGTACCCATGTGACTGTTAACAGAAATAATGTAAGGTCGCACCCTTACCCCGTTTCCAACGCCACGTAAGAGCGGAAAGACACCCTAGTCACTAGCCAAATAAATAATTTAAGGTCGCACCCCACCCTTTTTTAACGCCACGTAAGGGCGGAAAGGCATTCTTATGGCTGGTCAAAGAAATAATTCAAGGCCGCACCCCTACCCCTTTTCCAGCGCCTGTGGGGCGGGTAGGCATTCCTGTGCCTGGTCACAGAAATAATGTAAGGTCGCTTGAATGCGAACCTAACAATTATAAACCCAATAAGAACACCCAACTATTTTTGGTTGAAACTTAATTTTTTTTGGTTAAAAATTCTACTAAATATTTTGTTAAGGGCATGCGACACAGTGGAATTCCTACATTACCAACCTCTTTTTTCTATTGAACAAAATTTTTTTTTGAACCATAGAAATTTTTTTGTAAATCAAATATCGAACTCAAAATTTCAGG
>NC_046665.1:38165078-38168853 GCF_010883055.1 Belonocnema kinseyi
TTCATTTACCAAAAAAGTTCTATGGTTCACAAAAAAATTTTGTTCAATGGAAAAAAGAGGTTGGTAATGTAGGAATCCCACTGTGTCGCATGCCCTTAAGAGTATAATTATTTTGTTACAAATTGATCTTTTTTGCTCGAAATCTCAATTGATTTGTTGTACATTTGTCTTTTTGGATAGAAATTTGTCCTTCTGGAATAGAAGTTCACCTATTTAGATGAAATTGCAATTTCCATGATTTTTTAAATTCATATTTCTTGGTTAGAGGCCATTCAAAAAATACGTGATACATTTTTCAGGAACTTATACTCCCCCCCCCCCTCGTCCCTGCGAGGTGCTTTTTCCATTACACTTAATATGGAAAATAATACTTTGAAATACCCCCCCCCCCCTATCGTATCACGTATTTTGTGAATGACCCTTGAAAATGTAACTATTTTGTTCAAAAGTAATCTTTTTCGTCAAACATTCAACTATTTTGTCGTTTATTCGTCCTTTTGAATAGAAAATTTGTACTTTTGGGTTAAATGTCAATCTTTTTTGGTAGAAAAGTTATTTTTGATTGGTGAAAATTCATCTTTCCTGGTTTAAAATCATCTCTGTTGTTGAAAATTCAAATTTATTCTAAAAAATCATATTTTTGGTTTTAAATTTAAAGTTAAATAGTTTCAGTAAAAAGTCTTTTATTTTGTTTAAAAGTTTCACTATTTGGTTGTAAATGCAACTGTTTGGTTGAAAATATTTACATTGTTTTATAATTTAACTGTTTCGTTGAAAATTCATCTCTTTTGGTTGAAAATTAACTCTTTTTTTGGCTCAAATGTGAAATGTTTTATAAATAGTCGAGTTTTTAGTTTGAAAACTTAAGTCTTTTGTTGAAAACTAATTTTGTTTGTAACAAAAAATAATTTTGTTATTGAAAATTCGACTACTTTGTTGAAAATTAATCTGTCTTGATTGAGAATTGGATTGAATAAAAAAGTCTCTTTTTAGTCAAAGATTCAACTATCTTGTTTGAAATTCAGTTAAAGATGTAAGTAGAAGTAGACGGTGTGGATTACTGGTCTAAATATGATATATTAATTGGAACTGAGAGATCTCTCATTAACAATATTTACGTTTAGACTGTTTATCGAAATTTAGAACTTTCACTTTTTTAATTTTTAATTCAATTTTGCAGCTAAGTCTGTCCAGCAGACGGAGTCAAATTCACTTTGCCAGCTTTAAAAAATTTCTTACTTATAAACGAAAACCAGGTTACCTTATGACCTTGTGCCCATTTTGTAATTTCTTCTGCAGAGGACTCTGTGTGTGTATGTTTGTGTGTGTGGGTGCAATCGATCCCAGCAAAATCGGAGTAAAGTATCAGCCATAACCACGTTTAACGACCATGAGACCAAGGACGACCGCCATTTGCATTTCCCCCACAAGTGTTTTAGCATATTGTTGTCACGCAGGGATGCTTTTGAGGCTATCAACCAGTGAAAGCTTGGCACCTCCAAGAGTGCCGATGATAAGAATAATTAACTTAACAGAATATTGTGTGTGTGTGTGTGTGTAATGGTTGGCAGTTGAATTACTTTGTTACAAATTAATTTTTTTGTTGAAGGTTTATCATTTCAGTAAAGCAATCTTCAATCGTCCCTATTTTCTTTTTATCCGCTTTATCAAAAAATTTCCCTTTTTTTGAAAAATGTTTACTTTTTACCCTATTTTCAAAATATTTACTCCATTTTTTCATAGGTAATATCTTAATGCCTACTTTAAAAAATAGTTGTTTGCATAAATAATCGCGCTTTTGAGTATCAACCAAATTCCGATTTTTTCATTTTCTTAAACCTTGAAGCGGAAATTTTTTTCCTGTGTTTTATAATTTGTCCTATATTTTTTCAGATAAAACGTTATATTTAGTGGTCGCTAAAACTGTTTTTATATCCGATGTTTGATTTTTTCGCTATTTTACATTTTTCTACGAAATTCATTGAAAATATAAAATCCCAGAATCCATCGATTAAATTGGGACAGCACATTCTTAAATATCTCTACTTGAATTAAAAGTGAAAGACTAAAACGTTAGTATATTTTTTCGAATGTTTTGTGATAATTAAAAAATGCGAATAAAAAAAGACGAGAGAAAAAAAGAAGGAAGGGGATTTGGAGGCTGCCTTGTTTTTATTTCCTCTTTTTCTATTTATTTTTTATTTGAGTGGATACATTGAAAAGTGTGTTGCTTAAATTTGATCGGTGGATTCTTATTTTTTTCCAAGAATATCGTATTAAAATTTAAATGTTGAAGGTTAAAGAAGAATGAGATTTTCGCACGAAAGAATTATAAGGAGACCCAACTGCCAGTGGGAAGCCATTTGAAACTGGCAATAGAAACATTGCCGTAAGTGGTAGGCACAATATAGGAAGCTCTTAAATTTTTGTTGCGCATGTGCGCAGTTGTCCTCTTCCTGTACATGTAAAAGTGTGCGAGTGAGAAAGTTTGTCAAATTGACACAAGTTAGAGAGGTTTTGTTCTTTTGTTGATCAGCCTACGAAAGATACACGAAATAAATATATAAACAGTATTGTCGCTACTTGTTTGAAAAATTTGTGAACAGATTTTGAGAAGGAAAAGTAGAGGTAAGTACCCTTTAAATTTGTAATATGATAAAGAAATAATGGAAGTAATATAACTTGATTGAAAAGTTTAAAGTTTTTCGAAACGTAAACATGAACAATGTTATAATTTCATTAAAAGTTATTATGAGGTGACTTAGTTTAGAAATGGGTAAATTATGTATTCGCTGCGGACCTGACCTTGAGCCGACACCGGATATGGCTGCTGGCGCTCGGAGCGGCAGCAAACAAAAATTCTTGTTAGATAGAAATTCAAATAATGGGTACACTGTGATATTACTTTAGGATACTTTGATAAATATATACATTTATAAACAAAAAGCGATATTTAGTATTTCAAAAGTTCTAGCCCAGAAAGAAAATTTAAAATAGGCACACGGTAATTATAAGTTTTCAAATGTACATACATTCTTTGAGCCGGTGTAAACATAACATCAATATGATTATTTACATTCACAGTGTAACGCTGTCTCTATGCAAACACCACAAAATTAGTCTTAAGGTGGAATGTGCATCTCTTGCACCTCACAGACCCTACCTGGTGTCTAATGACACTTCGAATCCGCTCATTGATGCCTGAGTGGGCATTAATGCTTCATTTGTTATATTGGAAAGTCTGTTCTACGGCCATACTTCCAAAGTTACAATTAACAAGTTTTTATTCACAAGTGTATATTTATACTTCTATTTCCCCGTCACAAATTGGTGATCCATGCCAGCATAGAAGCAAAATGACGAGGCTACTACGGTTGCCAGCTAGATCAAACTTGCTCTATCTTTGACCAAAGAACCGGAATTTTGGAAATCTACGGATTTTCTGAAACTCGAGCCAGTAAGTAAGTAATACAATAGCGAGTTCACTGAATATAACTTCTATTCGACGAAGGATTACCTCTACCGAAAACTCCTAAAAAAATGGGCTTGTCAAATAGATGGTAAGTCCTAAAGCGTGCTAAACAGTGCAGTAAGGTTCTGAAAAAGACGGAAGGAATTCCCCTGCATCTCAACTCCTGTCACCAAAGACGAGGTCGAGCTCCAGTTAAAAACATCAAAGTAAGCAAAATAGAAATAAGATAGGTCAGGAACCAAGAATCGTACTCTGATCTTGTACGATATCTCAAGTGAAGAATTTAAACACACACACACATAT
>NC_046665.1:38168953-38181593 GCF_010883055.1 Belonocnema kinseyi
GATGATAAGGACGATCAGTTTAACAGAATATTCCGGGTACAATCGTTGCAACTCCCTTATAAGGTGTCGATACCTCTCTTTCTTTTCATTCTCCTTGGCTATATATATATATGTTTTTTTTTAATACTGTGAACTAAGTAACGCGCAACGCGACACATTCATCGATAACTTTAAGTACACAATCTGAATTATACCGGCAGCCGGTAATGTTGTACACGAAAATACGAACCCTCTAGAGCCTCGTCTAGTGGCCGCCAGGGTTCGTATTTTCGTGTACAACGTTACTGGCTGATGCCGATGGAATTGATAGTTGAAATATATATTTTTCCATCTTTTATTATTAAGATTTGTACTTTAACGTAGTTTTCTTTCGGTTCTTGTATTTCATAAAGTTTGAGACGGATCTTTTATATATAAAAAAAGTTCGAACGTTCAAAAAATGTCGAGGTTCAGAAAAAAGATGAAATAATTTTCAGTGAATTTCCTACCAAAATGCAGTACCTAAGCGTACTTTATTGTACTCTAATACATTTCCCAAAGTTTCAGCTCGATATTTTATTTACAAAAAAAGTTCTTAGGTTCAAAAAAACATTCAGTGAACTGAGAAAGTGAGGTCAGTAATATAGGTATTTAGCTGTGTCACATGCCCTTAAGTCTAAAAAAAAATTGGTCTTCTAAATACTGAAAATGCAAAAAGAGCTACAGAAATTTTGGAACTAGCTCGAAACGCTAATATGCTTGCGGATACAGAAGACGGGTCATCCGAAAGATCGTCGCCCGCGATTCGGGTTACAGAAATCGCGAGTGAATCACACATCAATGCACCGCAAGAACAACAAAAGCGACGGTTCGAGTTAAGTCAAGTCAAAAGAAATGAAAATGTAATTTTGTCACCCGCAAAAGACATAATTCGAACCATTGAACCGCTGCGGGGAAAAGACGATAACGGAACCGAAGATTTCATTAAATCAATAGAAACGGCAAACTCTCGATGCTCTAAGAAGGAATTACTTTTAGACTACATAATCGCCGAAAAAATATTAGATAATGCCAAAAGAGCCATTCGCTTCATACCAACAAATGGTTACGATGATTTATACAAAGCTCTCAGACAAAATCTAGGACTTGTTGTCTCAGTTGAACTTTTAAGGGCAAAATTCGATACCTGCAAGCAAAAGATTGGCGAAAGTGTACAAAAGTTTAATATGAGATTTAGACAATGCCAAAATGAACTGAAATATGCAGTACAGTCAGAACATACTTCAGAAATGTCTCGTAGCATAGCACTGGAAATCGAATAAAAATCAGCAATTAGAAAATGTATATTGAATTTGAATGATGAAATTGGCAGTCAAGTTCCACCATTGAGACCAAACACTATAAACAGAGCACAGCAAGATGCATTAGAAGCAGAAAGTGCCGTTATTGCAATGGAATTGGTCATACAGAAAATCAATGTTTGAAAAAAAAATTTTAACAAGAACCAAAATTTTCCCCAAGGCCAGTCGAATACACGACCACCACAAGTGAGAATGATTCAGGGAAGTCCAGACAACGGCGACACAATCATACAAATACAAGACCCAGAAATGAATTCAGCCGAGATCGAGTTTCAGCTATATCTGGAAGACTCTATTCCATATCAGTCAGCATATTCGGAACAAGAGGAACAAGCCGATTACTGGTCGACAGTGGATCCTCAATAAATTTGATAAAAGATGATATGGTTCTTTCAAAATATCCAACAGAAATATGCAAAAAAGAATTTTTTATGGAAAATGATAAGCATGAAGTTCAAAAGCAAGCAAAATTTAAATTACAGAATAAGGACCATATTTTCTACATCGTCCCTAATGAGTTTCCTTTACCTGAGGATGGAATTATTGGAATCCCCTTCCTACATTCTGATGACTACAGCTTAACAAAGGCAACGTTGAAATTGGATAAAAAAGTTCATCCCCTTCATAGCGATGGAATTTATATTCCCAAACACACTGTAAGGCTTGTCACGCTGGACTCAAATAGGAAAGATGGGCATTTGGTAATTGAACATAACGCTTACATTCCTGACTCAATTTTTACAATTCGAAATCATGAAATTAAAACCCCGATTTCAAACGAAAAAGAAGAACTTTTAACAATAAATACATCAGACATCCAAATTAAATATGTAACAACGAAACAACCCCAAGACCGAATCCAATACATCACACAAGATGAATTAATAAAGAGGTTAAAATTACTGTCAGAAAATATGAGACTTCAACATATTGAAGACGAGTACAGAACAGGTATAGAAAAAGTCATTAATGCGTATCATGATATCTACACATTACCAGGAGACCCACTTCCATGCACAAATTTAACATCACACAAAATTATTCTAAAAGACAATAAAATAATAAGCATTGAATCAAGTTTTATGAAATGCTTATAAAAAAAATAATTCGAAATTCAGATTCACCATACAATTCACCGATATGGGTTGTACCAAAGAAAATGGATGCTTCAGGTAAAAATAAACGGCGCATTGCCATTGATTTTAGAAAACTAAATGTAAAGACGGATCAAGACGCATATCCCTTACCCTTCATTGATGACATCATCGATCACTTAGGGAAAGCAACATTTTTTTCTGCTTTTGATTTGAGTTCTGGTTTTCATCAAATTCCAATGGACACTGAGTCAAAAAAATATGCTGCGTTCTCGACACCAGAAGGTCATTTTGAATACGACCGTATGCCATCCGGATTAAAAAATTCGTCTGCCACATTCCAGAGAATGATGGACACCACATTAAGAGGTTTAACAGGGAAAATTTGTTTTGTGTATTTAGATGATATTGTTGTGTTTGGCTTAACAATCCAAGAACATAACAAAAACATGATAACACTTTTCGAGCGCCTACGTCATACTAGATTGAAATTACAGCCAAATAAATGCGAGTTTGTAAGATCTGAACTCGAATATTTAGGACCCAATATCACAAAAAACGGAGTGAAACCTAACCCAAAAAAATTAGATACGGTTGCAAACTTCAAAACACCAAAAAAACCAACGGAAGTTAGATCGTTCCTCGTACTTGCTGGTTACTATAGAAAATTTATCAAAAATTTTTCAACAATTGGTAAATCATTAATATAATTGACCACAAAGGACACAATCTTCGATTGGACGTCAAGCTGCGAAGAAGCATTTCAAAATTTGAAACAATGTCTCTGTGCGGCACCCGTTTTACGTTATCCAGATTTTAGTAAAGAATTCACATTAAGAACCAATGCTTCAAACGTTGGTCTCGGTGGAATTTTATCACAAGAAGGACATTCCTGTTGCTATATTTCACGAACCTTCAATCCATCAGAATTAAATTTTACAAGTGAAGACCTTTTAGCTATTGTTTGGTCAATACAACGATTGCGACAGTACTTATTAGAAAGAAAATTTAAAATAAAAACTGACCATCAAGCACTAAAATGATTAATGAACGCAAAAGATCCAGCATCAAGACTTCTCCATTGGAGACACAGTTTAGAAAAATATCAATATGAAATTGATTATACGAAGGGAAGAGAAAACACAGCGGCTGATGCACTATCAAAAATTTTTCCAATCCAAAGAAAGCTCTAGCAAAGTCTCCAATCCCATACGCACAGTTCAAAATCACGAATCTACTCTTTCAGGATATGATACCGAAGTAATGAGTGTCTCAGAAAAAGAAGAAGATGATGATGATGATGATGATAATGATGATGAATTAGAAGAAAAATATGAAAAAGGAAAACACAATGTTATTCCTTCCACTTTATCGGGATCCGACACTGAACGAATGACTTCTTCAAAAGAAGAAGAAGATAATCTCGATCGAATTCCATGTAAAAAAATGGAATTATCAAAAAATGAAAAAAGCGGTACAGGGAATCCCGATTTATTAAGTAAATACCATCAATGGCTCTTGAATCGTTCAGAACCGCGAACCAAATGGAAACCAAATGCCGCAGGAAAACTTTGGATCAAATTGATCAAAAATCCAAACAGAAAAACGAGCAAATCAATACAATTGCCAAATTATAATGAAAAAACGTGTTTAACAAAATTACATAAAGCAGTTCATCAAAGCAAACAAAAAAAGTTAACAATGATAAGACACCATTTTTCGGACCCGACGATTACAAATCTCGAAAAAATCAAGATAAAAGAATTGATCACATTTCTGGAAAGCGAAAACAAGGAGTTGAAATTTTTCATATGCACAACGCCAAATGAGGAATTGACAAGAAAAGAAAAAGAAGAAATTATTAAAGAAAGTCACGGAAGTGTCGCATCACAAAATTTTGGTGAAAACAAATCCATCGGGCGAGCAAGACAAAAAGGTCTGTGGAAAAATATGGAAAACGACATTTGTGACTATGTAAAAAAATGTCCAATTTGCCAAACTCAAAAGTTTAAAGCAATCATCCTGACACACCCGTTGAACCAAATGACAAAATTGCCATGCACATTTTTGGTCCATTGCCTTTAATCCAAAAAGGAAACGAATATAATTTAACAATTCAGGATATGTTAACAAAATACCTGCTTTTGATTTCGATGAAAAACGTACAGGCAGAATCGATAATCAATGAACTCTTTGATCACTACATTTATATTTTTTCATCCCCGAAACATTTTAGCTGATCAAGGAAGTAACTTCGTTTGCGAACTGATTCAAACTTTTGAAAATATTTTCAAAATTAAACACATTCAAACAACAGCTTTTCATCCGCAAAGTAATGGATCACTGGAAAGAACACACTCTGCCGTAAAAGATTTAATAAAAACCGCTATGGAAGAAAGTCAAACTGACTGGGATGAAAACCTCAAAATTATTGCAATATCCTACAGTACCGCAGTACACGAAGGAACTGGCTTTTCGCCATTCGAACTTACCTTTGGCAGGAAAGCTAATTTACCCTCAATGTTAGCAACTACTCCATCATTAAAGTACAAAGAACTGGTTTCGCTATGGAAAACATGACATGAAAAATATTTACGCCAAGCAAAAGAAAACATTGAAAAATCAAAGCAAAAATACAAAGAAAAACAAGATACTAGAATTGTTATCCCACAACATATTTTTGAACCGGGTGATCTTGTTTTAATTCACAATGATTCAAAACAAAATAAATTAGGTAAAGAATGGAAGGGTTCTTTCCCAGTGATTGAAAAAGCAAACAATAAAGATTATTTTGTTCTCGTAATTGGAGGGCGTACCTTACCCATGCAAGCCGTCTAAAAGCATTTTATTCTCAACTGCCTACAGAGCGAAAATGAAGAATCTCCTCTTGCTGATGACGCTCATTCCCACTATTTCCGGAATTATCACTATGAAATCCCTGAATCAGACAACAGTCTTTGCAGAAGATACTGGACAAGTTCAACTCTACCACGAAACATGGAATCTAATTGTTCCGGTCGACACAGAAAATATCAACGAAAGGTTTATTAAATTAAGCGAAATATACTTTACAGCTTTGATAATGTGTACAAACTGTGCAGAAAAATTCGAATTAAAAGTGGTAAATAATGGAATTAACCGTCTAGATAACATTCGTCAGTTACTTAACCATATATTAGGACTTGTCAGGACTAAAAGAGGATTTTTTAATTTGATTGGAAGTGCTTCTAAAAGCTTGTTTGGAACCCTTGATCAAAATGACCTCGATTATGTAAATAATGAACTTGACAAATTATTCCAGGACAATAAAATTCTTTCCTCTAGTATCACAAATTAAACTAGAATCTTGAAAACGTTACTGAATTCTGCATCCCATGATATTGTCTCATTGAATGAACGCAGCAAGCAGAATATTAAAAATTTTAACAAAATAACGAACAGTATTAATGATAACACAAGAAATGTAATCATATTGAACCAATCAATAATTTGCACTTTAATTATTAATGAACTAAGTGAGGATATAAATTTGGTAACAGACGCAATGAATGACGGAAAACATGGTATCATTCATCCGCAAATACTGCCTCCCAATATATTTATGGAGGAACTCCAAACTTCCGAAGTGAGGCACAATACTAAATACCCTATCCAATTGAAAGAGGAGAACTACCAAAATCTAATTGATATATCCGCAATAGGAATAGCAATTATTAATAAAAGGTTGGTATATTCAATTAAAATCCCCGTTCTAGAATCCGATACTTTCTCATTTTTGCGACTAAAACCTATTCCCAAGAAAATAGGAAATGTCTTTCTTGCTGTAATTCCTGAAGACGAATTTTTAATTGTTAATAAACAAAAAATCTTGTATGTACCAACTGATAGAGAAACTATCAACTGCTGTAAAAATCTCGACAATAAAATTATAAGATCCACCGTTAAAAGTCTTGATTATAACTTTTGTCAAATGTCTCCGTTTAAAATTAACGAACTTGTATATATTCAATTAAATGACGAAAAAGCATACTTATTAATTCCTGAGAAAGATTTAGAAATAAAAATACTTTACGACAAAAATGCTCAGCATCTAACTTTATCAGAACCAACTTTTATAGAATCAGATGAAAACTGTATTCTTCAAACTGACAGTCTAATTATAAAACCACCAAAAACTTCTGAAAGCAGAACAATTACATATTATAATAAATCAATTAATATGAAATAGAAAATATTAACCCAAAACCAGCTGTAAGGTACGTTTGTCAAACACTATCGACATCAGAAATAGGTGATGTAAACGAACCTGAATCATTATTTTCGTTAATGAAATTTCGGTGTAAAATGATTTTCATTTTTTTGGTCCTAAAAATAAAAGATAAATTTCAAATTGGAATTATAGCAACACCAGCAATGTGCTAAAATTTACTCGTCGGAGTTCTTCAACCAACTTCCATAATTCTTGACGTTGAATCGATCAGCTGATAACTATTGTTGACAGTGAACCAACCAGCGGGACTCAGCGTCGGACTCGCCTTCTCTTTCGACCGCGGGCGAAATTAAGCGAAATTAAAAAATTTTAATTATTTTCCGAAGATGCACATTTCTCAAGATGGGACTTGGACGAATTTTCGAGTATGACATTCTAAGATGTTCCTCGATTTTTTTAAATCGAGGCATCTACTTTATCGACGTTAAAAGTTTATTTCCTAATTCCTGTAGTATTATACTCGAAAACTTTCTTCGTAATTATGAACATTTTGATATATACAAACGTTCCTTAGTGCTTTCGGTATAACTTCCTAAACCCTGAACACGATATCTCAATCCGTTTGGACGTAGTGAGGACCGAAAATAATGAAAATCATTTCATTCTCCATACAAAAATTTTATGAATGAACTTAGTCACGTGATCTCGACTTTATCGAGGTCAAAGTCTCTTTTTCTCTTCGCTAAAAATCGCTAAAAATGCTCCAAAAATAATTATAGGTTACGTCTATGCAGATACTTTTTTGTTGATTTGCAATGAATGTGCAAATTTTATTGCTTACATTAATTTTTTTTTAAGGTTTAGACGATTTAGTCCAAAACTGGTGTCAGTGCTCAATATACGCGAACCAAAAAATCCGAAATGCATCAAACCAAAAATTATCTACATAGTGCTATAACTCAAATGGTAATATGCTCATATCCGGGGACTAGTTTGGTCACGTGGTCACGAAGAGCATGCCCTTAAGGTGGAATGTGCATCGCTTGCACTTCACAGCCCCTACCTGGTGGTTAATGATACTGCAAATCGGCTCATCGATGCTGAGTGAACATTAATGCTTAATTTGTTATATTGGAAAGTCTGTTCTACGGCCATACTTTCAAAGTTACAATAAACAAATTTTTCATCACAAGTGTATATTTATACTTCTATCTTCCCGTCACAACAGCTCATTATGAATATTATAATAAAACTGGATTTGAGTCAATAAAGTATGGGATTGAGTTTCACAAAGAAACTATTTAAAAAGGAAAGGCTTTGTCCATAATACATGTTATTAGAGTAGAGGAAATCCGAATAAACGGTATTAGTGAGACTTCTATGAATTCTCCACCTTATTCAGATAAAGTAGAGATATACGATATAAATCTGTGAAAATCAGAAAGTTCATGAAGTCCTTGATTGTGTAAATAAATATATATATTTTTTTAGTAGGATGAATTGGAAAAGAGTAGATCAATTTTTAAAATAGTAATAGAACAAATATTAATTTAAACCAATTTTTTACCACTTGACACAGAGCGAAATATAATTTCAGTGGCATGTACGTTCGTTTCTCAAGCAGGGGGCAAATGTAAACATGTGTTTGCATTAATTCATTATATTAACCCTTAAAGGTCTCCAGGGGTGGTTAGTGCCCTGACACTTTATATTGAAATTTACGAAGTTCATTGTGCTTCAGTTTAAAAATTTTTTTTCAATGTCTTAAAATTAAAAAATCATTTAACAAGTAAAATTATCTTATAAAAGACACTTAAGAGAATGCCCAACAAAATTTATCGCCAAAATATTATAAAGCTTCTACGCAATAAAAAATTACGGCTGGTATCTTTAACGACCCCATGAGGACTTCAACTTTATACCAAAGTAAAGAGGCCTTTAATAAGTCCCGGTGGCTCAGATAATAGCGCACCAGGGTTCCAAGCAGGAGGACTGGGGTTCGATCCCTGTGCCGGTACCAATGAAAATTTTTCTATGTACTTTTACCGGGGCTTCGGTGGTTCGGAACCCACCTTAAACTGTAGGTCCCCTCAGAAAAAGCTGATGCTTTACCAAGGATAAACTGGCTCCGTACGGAAGATCAACCTTGGGGGTCGAAGCTGATTTTGAGAAGACTCGAAAATGAGTCAGCGATCTCCATGCGCTTGGAGGCTCCGTACGGGGGCAACCACACGGGATGGTCGCTGGACGCTTTCGAGTAATGAGCACACACACACATACACTTACACAACACACCAGGGCAGTGCTTCGAATATTTGCGTCTAACTGATGACCTCAGAGGGATCGCTTCCCCCACCCCAGCCTGCTAGGCAGCCTTGCAGATTGCATAGCTGGCTAGGCTCACTTTGTTTACCAGTGACAAGGAAGGGCGTCCCTTGCTGTGCGATGGGTAGACCTGGAATCTGAGAGGTATAATCTCAGAATGTTGGTAACAACGGAAAGCTGCCGAGATCCAAAAACACTTGACGCAGATGGTCGGATTCGAAGTACTGCCTTGAGACAAAAACACGGGTGTGGCACAATAGGCTCTGTAGCTTGAGCTCCAGGGGGGTGCTTCACGTCTCCCTGCCCACATTACAACCAACCAACCAAGGGGGCCTTTAAGGGTTAATACAGACAGAAGCATCAGTAAGACAAGTCTAGAGCAAGAATGGGGAAAGCCCTCCGATAGTCAAATTGCAAAGGTTTGTATGCAAAGGCCTTAAAAGTGCGCATTTTTTAATTAAAGATCCTAGAAAACAATTAAAAGTCTCTCCCTACAACTAAATTATTCAGACCTTGCTAATCACCCGTGTGTCTTACGTGCTGTTCTTTGAGAAGAATCGAAAATTGAAGGGGAAAGAGCAGCTAAATCTATTTTAATAGATTGTATTGACTTAGCGATTGCATCAGTTAAAGATAGGAATTGTGATATTTGCATTCAATATGTGATTGATAAATCTAAAAAAATTCATTTATAATTCAGTAACAGTTTAGATGAAACAGAATTAAAATTACTTGATTTTTATTGTCAACGAGTTATACTCAGTGAAATCGACATGAAAAGTTTGTGTTTCAGAACGAAAGTTCAGTCTAATTCGGCAGAATGAATATATACCTTATGAATGTTTATATTATTTCCAAATGTAGATAACACATCACAAAAACACAATTGCAATTATCGTGATAATTTTGAATTTTATTCAAAATCACAGCTGATCGCATGTAAACATTAAACCCTCATGTAACGAGAATTATCGCATACCACCGACAGGAGCGCTCAGTGCTTCCGCTTCCCCAGCGAATGTGCTGAAGATTCTCAAGGCTCTGAGAAGCTCTGAGAAATTCTCCGCAGGCACTCAGGTAGATATATTTAAAGGTCCAGATAGCTCGTTTAAATATTTTAAAGGCTTTAAAATGTCCTTTCCGAAATTTAATTAAAAAAAATATAATAAATAACAAGCAGAGAAGCTGAAATTGAAATAAGAATTCGATCATAGATATCAAGCAGGTAGACTATATCAATAGAGTAGCCGACACTCAAGGGTCCTTTTTTAAGCTTTCGGATTAAAATTTAGAAATAGATTTTTTCAAATTTCATAGTTAACAGTGAGGACTTTAAAAAAGCGAAGTGTATTCACCTTCTTCGGCGTGTAACTTGCACTACAATCCGGGTCTTGACACTTCATGGTTTAGAACAAAAAATGTTTGCCACTTGCATCATAACAAATGAACAGAACCTCTCTAACTTGCGTCAATTTGACAAACTTTCTCACTGGCACACTTTTCCATATATAGGAAGAGGACATCTGCGCACCTGCACACGAAAATGTAAGATCTTCCTGTAATGTGCATACCACTTACGGTAATGTTTCTATTGCCAAGTGGGGAAACGATATCTTATTATATTATATCTTCAAAAAGATGTGAAATTTCTGGTTTAAAAAAATAGAATGGGTGTTTAGAAATAAAAAAAAGACGAGGGAAAAAAACAAGTGGATTTGGAGGCTGCCTTCTTTTTATTTATTTGTTTGTAATGGAGATATGGGATATGGGAAATTTCTTAAAAAATGTTTGTTAAACATTTTTTGAACGGGTCTTAGCACCCAGTGAATATCAATTTTGTGTTAGACTTCAGTTTAGGGGTCCAATTTAGCTTTTAATATTTTTGACACATAAAACTCATGCAAATATTTGTCACTTAATGAACAATAATTTTATATCATATGTTATGATTTAATCTATTTATTCAGTACAGTACACGTTTTGCAAATTAAAATTGTATTAATCAATGAAATCGCTCAAATCTGGAATTGAGTAATACGGAATAGTGATAAATATTAAGTAAGGAATTAAATTTTTTGTATTAAACAAGGCATATGAATCATTTAAAATACCTTAAAGTATCGTTGATAATCAATATCGTAATCGGGTTTTAATACAAAAATTTCAAATTTTTTCTGAAATTTGTAATACTGTTCAAGTTTCCGAAAAGTCTTTTTTTTCTAGTAAATTTCGTGAATAGCCAGCCGAAAGAGGAGGAGGGAAATAACATGGAGACTGGTGTATTCTGTGATGAAAAATGTGGGAAAACGGTATTGGCTTTATCAAACGGAAAAACTGTATACAAAGGTTACAGGCCAAATCTCGACGATGAAGAAATGTGCACAATGTTAGTTATTCATAATAAAAAGACCGGCAAAATCAAACTTGTTCAGGCGGAACGATGGGGCGTTACACCTGTGCTTGGTGAAAATTTAAATATTAATCCGAGTTTGGAGGTTGATAAAATTGCGACATTAAGCAAACAATTTGGCTCCGAGCAGGTAAGACGGAGAACAGAACTTCATGAAGAAATGAAAATGAGTGACGAATCCGTTAAGGAAAATCTCAAACACACTGTTTCAAGTAAGTTTTCTTTGCAGCTTACTGCAGACATCGGACTCACAACACTATTGACGCTATTTGATACTTTTTTGTGCTATTACACCATTTCGCTACTATTTCGAAAAAAATGACAATAAACCCTGCCGATAAAAAAGCACTGGTGAACGGCACTGGGCCGCCAGTGCCGTTTCAGTGGCTGTTTGTGCCGATTTTGAGCACTTAAACGGCACCGAGACGTGATGGGTCGGTCATGTAATGTTCCTATTTTATTCGTCACATACTGGGTGGGCAGAGTTATTTACTATACCTGGCCGCAACCAAACCGACTCCCTTTTAAAAGTTTTTTCAGATTATTAACACTTTTATTTAATTTGTGAATTTTCTCATTATTTATCATTATAACTTATATACTAATATACTTCTTCTCCATCTTACCCAGCACCCCATTCACCCATGCTACTGCCCGTTTGTCGCCCCTTTCATACAACAATACCTCCATGCTTATCCTACTCCTTTCCACCTTTTCATACTCCAAGCAGTGTTCCATTTTTGCATTCCCCTTCCTGCACAATTCACACATTTTCTTATCTCTAGAAAGCCAGAACTTATTGAAATCCTCCATGCAACCGCATCTCATTCTCGCCATAAGTTCCTAACTTCCTTGCTCTCTTTTCTCACATAATTATTGCGCTCCCTTCCTTGGCATAATCCACACATACTTCCCGTTAAACCTTGACTCTTTTATTTCCTCCTCCCCTTCAGCCTTATCTTTCTCCATGCTATTCCTTTGAATCAACTCACACGGAGAAAAATGGAAGGTCTGTTTAGCAATATAAAGATGCAAACAGACCATATTGCAGGGTCGACTATAGGACAGCTCTTGAATATGGCTAAAGCGACTATCTATATAAAGTAAAAACAAGAGGTCCAAATCGAAAATCTCAGAAAGTCGAATTGATTTCCAAATTTCGTCGTCTCGGTCATCTCAAGCTGGCTGACCCGATCATTGTGAAGCGTCGGTTTGGAAATCTCGGATGGTCGATTTGATTTTATCAGACATTCGACTGGGT
>NC_046665.1:38181693-38184252 GCF_010883055.1 Belonocnema kinseyi
TTGAATTATTTTAAAACAAACTTTTGATTCTCTATGTCTGAACTGGCATCAGGTTCTACTATGTAAATAGTGGGAAGTCCTTTATCAGTTGATTTAGAGTAGACATTCCGATAATAATCATTAATCAAAAAGTTACTAATGCGTATAAAAATCGTTAAAAATGTAATTAATAAAAAATAATTATTTATGAATCTATTGTTAACGCTTTTTCTACGAATTAGTAGTTTTTTTTACTGATGATTGGTATAGATTGAAATCTATTCATAAATTAATAAAAGTCATCGCACTATTCAATTAGTATAACTTCATACGAATTCAGATACATAGTATAAAATATTCACCCTAGTATTTAGAAATCTTACATAAATTATAAATTAATAAAGTATACAATATAACTGTAATGAGACAAATTACAAATTAATTATGAAAGGGTTAAAATTCGATAAGTAATTGAGATATAAATGCATAGTTTATTTTATTAAATAGAACTTATTATATAGAACTTATATGATATTACTGGTACGATATAATCAACTTTAATCTAAAAAGTAATATTAATGCAGGATTAAGTTCAATACTGCAACTGCGATTGTTAAAATTAAAAAAGTCTCTTGCCAGCTGCTTTCCTTCTTTTTGAACCGCCCCATAAATATTCCCTAGAACAATGTAAATAATAAATTTGCATAAAAACCATTAAATTATTTTCTTATTTAAATAAAATAAAAGTTTTTAAGGTAGAAAGTACAATGTTTTGAAAAAAGTAGATTTTTCAGAAAAAAAAGATCAATCTTCAACAAAAAAGATTATTTTCAAAAAAAATTATCAATTTAACACAAGATTTTCAACCAAAAAGTGAAACTATCAACAAAGAAGAAGAAATTTCTACCCCAAAAGATAAATTTTCTAAAAAATAGTTCAACTTTGGAACAAAAAGTTCAACTTTTAACAAAGGAGATGCACAGAAAGAAAAAAATGTCATCTTTACAGCGATTTCAGAGTAAATGTTACACGTTACAACTCTATTTAATCTTGTTTTGTTTCAATGACATAAAATTCAACTGTATCTACTTGAAAAAAACCACAACAAAAAGTACTTCTGTTCTTTCATTTTTAGGTTTCCTTTTTACCCAAAAAGAGTAGTTTTTAACAAAATACATGAACTTTCTACCCAACAGTACAATTTTTAACTTATACAGTATACAGGATAAAGTTTCAATTGAAAATGGTACATATAGTTGAATTTTCAGACCAAAAATCTATTAAAAAAATTATATTAAAAAAAAAACAATTTTCAACCAAGAAGATGAATTTTCAACAAAGAGTATCAAAGATTCTATTAAAAAATAAAAATGTGTAACTTTTTGAATACACAGGATACAGTTAGAACCAAACATGGAATTGTTATGTTTTTTGATTAAATAAAGAATAATTTTAGCAATAAAGATAGATTTGCAACAAAGCTTTTAAATATTTAACAAACAAACAAAAAATTATCTGGACAAGAAGATTAATTTTCTACAAAACAGTAGAATTTTCACATTAAAGAATAATTAAAAATGAAACGCATAAATTCTTAATAAAAAATTTGAACTTTCAAGTAAAAAACATCAATTATTTTTTTAAAATGGAAATGTATAATTGCCAGTTTAAAAGATTAATTTCCAACCAAACATGAAACGAATTTTAATCAAAATAGTTACATTTTCAACCAAGCAGATAAAGCTTCAAGAAAAAAATAAGAATTTTTAACAAGATTCTCAATCAAAAAGAACCATCAACAAAGAAGGACCATTCCCTACCCAGAATACATTAATGTATGCGAAACAAATTTTTGAATTTTTAAACAAATATGGAATAGGTACATTTTTATTTGGAAAATATAATTTTTTATTAAAAAAAATATTTTTTATAAAAAAATCTACGCTTTTACAAAAAAGTTCAATTTTTTACAACATAGTTCACTTTCCAATCAAATTGTCCAAATAGTTATATTTACATTATTTTTTTACCTCAAAAAAGGGAAGTTTTAATTAAGGTGTTCAATAAAATAGTTAAATTTTAATTTAAAACGTTTAGTTTTTGATTTGAAAAATAAAATTTCAAGAAAATACATACATTTTTAACCAAATAGTTGAATTTGTAATGGAGAAGATTACTTTTCTACCTAAATAGATCAATTTTCGACAAACTACATAAATTTTGAATTAAGCAGTTTAGGAATGGAGCAGGTAATAAAATAGGTATAAAAAATAATTATTGAATAATGACTAATTACCTATAAATATATTGTGTTTTCACTGCAGTTCCAGCTTTCCATTCTCTGCGTATAGGAGCACGAGTACGACCTTGCTCCTGCCATGTGTCCTTCAATGAATTTCAGGAGTGACTGTCAGAACTGAAAAATAAAGATTTAGTTTTAAATTAATAAATACACTTCAAGTTGATCCTAAATCGATAAATCCGAGAATTAACAGTGATTACTGAAATAATTATAATCTACTTCAAACTAACATTAACCTCAAAAAGATTAGAATTAAATGTCTTAAATCTCACATAACA
>NC_046665.1:38184352-38213393 GCF_010883055.1 Belonocnema kinseyi
CTGATGTTCTCATAAAAGTCAGACTGGCGATAAAATAAGAGTCTTTTTAACCATGTCGAAAAAAATTTCGAAGGACCGTTCGACCATTTAGAAAGACTTTCTGGCTCTCTAAATTTTGACCATACAACTTTGACCATCCATGCATCCTTCTCACTTCATCTATCTGCAATCTATTCGTTCTAAAATACCTTTCCCTTTCCACCTCCATCTTCGCACCCCTACGCCTGTTCTCTTTCTCCCACCAACACTCCCTAACCAGCTTATTTTCTCCCTCTTCCAAAAATTTCTTCTCGCATTTACATGCTCGACTCCCCGTTATAATCCCTAAACTCGTTCTTCTTGTCTCCCACTTGACAATATAGTTAGGCGTATTCCTTGCCAACCTCAGTGTTCACTTTACATAACTCTCCTGTATCCTATTTACCTTCTCACTTACCTAATCAAACAATTTTATATTCCTTCCAAAATGATCTGTGAAGAACCCCTTTCCCAGCCCCCACACCTGCTTTTATATGACCATCTAATCCCCCGTTCTTCCGAAACCGGAATCCCAGGTACTCAAACTCTTTCACCTTCTGTAACGCCTTTCTCTTTCATTTCGACTTCACTCCCTTATCCCTCCCACCTCCTTTCCCGAAAACCACAAACTGAAGTTTTCCGCATTATTATTTTCGATCGGAGCTTTTCAGATTCTTTAATTTGTTCATTGATTAGTTTTTCGAATTTTTGAATACTAGAAGCTTCCGACCGAATAAACTTTTCTATATTTGGATAAATACTGTAAACATACTTAATTAGATTGGACCGGCGCTTTCTGCATTATGTTACAGAGGTACAGTTAAATGGAATAGTTTATGAACTCTGTTGCGCCCTACCATGGAGGTCGAGTCACAGGCGCGTTTCCGTGTTGAAATTTTTGGGCAACCGCATTGCACAGTAACGTACGTTACTTAAAGAAATTGTATACTAAATATATTTACACTAAATTAAATATGTTAACATTCGGGTTTCTTTTTTTATGATTTACAGAAATTTTAAACCATTTGCATACTTTTTTTATACGCACTTAATCTTTTTGGTAGAAAATTCATTAGTTTTGTTCAAAAATTATTGTATTTCCTTGGAAACTGATTTCTTTGACTGAAAATGAAACTATTTTATTTTTTACTAAATGTTTATCTCTTTTTAATTTAAAATTCATCTATTTTGTTCAAAATTTATTTGGTTAAAGTTACCAAAAAATACCAAATTTACCAAAGTAAAGTAATAACATTTTACCAGTGAACAGCAACGGTGTTTCTAATATAATTATCTCTATTAAGAGGATCTCATCATAATTTGAGTTTTAAAATTTGCTAATTGTATTATTTAACATTTAAATTTATGTAAAAGTTACACTGTAAAAAAAGATTTGTGTAAAATTACAAAGTTTCGGAAAATTATATATAATATCATTGTAAATATTACACACTTCACTGTGTGATTTTACAAAAGCATGTGAAATTACATCCTCTAGCGATGTAAATAAAAGGACCCTCGAACAGCAGTGTAATATTACACATTCGATAAAAATAAAATTACACATTCCCTCATACGAACTTTACATTCAGAAGGGAAAATTCAGTCACAGAGTGTAAAAATACCATGCGTCGGTAAAATCACCTTCCTTTGATTCAAAATTACATCGAGATTTTTAATTTGACCAAAGATCTTTATTTTTACCCTGGCGGAACCTGTAAAATTTTTTATTTATAATTAATTTAAAATTTAGAATAATTAATCATATAATATGTGAATACGAAAGCGTCTCTCTTGTTCGTTGTTTATCGATGCCTTCACCCTTCAATTTTGGAGCATTTTTATTCTTAATGTGAGGAAATTGACAGCTATGTTCAACTTTTTTGACAGCTTTCACACAAAATAGACCGAATTCGAGCTATCCCTATTTTGCCTTTTACATTTTCTGCTATTGGAACGGAAAAAATGCGGTTATTCCAAACGTATATTTCATATTTTTGTTATGGAATATTTAAACATCATAAAAATACCCATAGTATCTTATGTGTTTTAGGTAAGTTGTAACGTGTCCGGCTTGTGTTTCTTCAATCTCCATAAAATTCTACGAAGTTTGAGCTTCGAGTGTTCGAAACCTGTCGCCCTGATAAATTTTATTTTATTTTATTCTTTCGCATAATGAATTTTACATTTTCGCGTGTAAAATTATCGGCCGAATTGGAATATCACAACAGATTCGTAAAGTTACTCCGATACACGAGGGTCCTTTTCTTTACATCCACCAGAGATGTAAAATTCAATAGATTTTTGTACAGTGTAGTCATTGATTTAAGACTTAATATTTTGAAAACGTATTTCGAAATATTTTATTCGTTTGTTATAATGGTTTTGATTATAATTCAAGTATGTTTAAAATGGTTTCATTTTTAATCAATAATATCGAGTGAATATTGCAAATGTTCAAAATTGACGAATTTTAAATTGAAAGTCGTTAACATTGAAGAATTTCCAATTGTTAATATTCAAACCTGAACTATTGAAGAAAAACTTTAAAAATTACACTCCCTTAAAATATTAGTCTTAATAATGGAATAATGTTTGTTATTGCTGAGAAATTCCGATACAAAAATTTTAAATGTACATTTTTTTATATTGAAATGATTGAAAGCTGCCAACGGGAATGAGAACGTTAAAGAATGTCACAATTCTTGTAATCAAAATGCAGAATTCCTAGATTTAAATATTTTTGTTGTTCAATAAAGTAATTTAAAAAAATTCGATTTCAAGAACATGAACAAATCGTTCTAACACTAGAATGAAAAAATCAAAAGTATGGAATAAGGGACATTTCCAAAATTTTTGGTTGTCTCTATTCAATCTTTGTACAGGAAAAATCACATTCATTTAATTTGTTTTTAAAATTAACTTACAATTGTGAAACGATATACTTTTTTGAAGAATTATATTATTTTCCGCAATTTTGTCTCCAAAAATTGTATACCAGTTAACTCAAAAAATTAAAGGACCAACTTGTTTAAATGACATCCACAATTAAAAAATTTTCAATAAAGAAGCAGAATATTTTTGAATTCCTATCAGCAAGGTGAAATATTTTCTAGATTATATTTTTGAGAATTCTAATTATAGAATTCAAAACTTTTAATAAACATATTTATAGTCGAAGAAATAAGAGGTTTAAATATAGTTTCAAATTTGAACTTAAACATTTCCGAAATGCCCCGCATATTTCGTTGACAATTAGACTCCATACATATTTAATTTAGTATAAATAAATTTAGCATAAACAGTATAAAAATTTCTTTAAGTGCATGTGATACTTCGTCGTGCGGTCAGCTGGGTACAGTTACCCCGGCTTTTTTCCAGAAAAATGAAAATTTTTAGAAAATTGAATTCGGAGATGCTATAAAATATCATAACGGACTTCCCGGACTCAGGTACAGTAAAATTTCCCTTCGCTACTAGCTTTGCTGGCTTGTCCGATATCTCATTGCCCCTGATGCCACTGTGTCCAGGGATCCAGAGCAAAGTGACTCGGTTTTCTGTCGCTAGCTTATTCAGTGCCTCAAAGCACTCCAATACTAGCAGCTACATGGTCGTTGCTCCATTCAGAGCCATGATAGCAGCCCTGCTATCTGAGCAGATGCGAATGTTTTTTTTCCACCTTACTCCATTGCCTTATAGGCGCACTGCAACAAGGCTATAATCTCAGATTGTAGAACTGTTGCGTAGGACCCCATTGCAATTGTGAATCCCTGAGCATGCTCAGTCTCGGCCTCCTCGCGATGTCGATTGGTATCCGAATAATTTTCGAGATACTGCTATCGTTTACTATATTTAATAATGGCAACAATGGCCTTTATTGTTAGATGGAGGGGCTCCAAACCTTAGTGCCCCCAGGGACACCGTGGGTGTCGACTTGGAGGCACCAGTGAGACCTCTCAGAATCAGTACCCTGATTTTTTCCAATCGGGACTTCACAGCAACAAGTTCGACCCTGGTCCACCAGACGACTGTCGCATAGGTTAATCTGGGTTGCAGGATCGCTGTGTAGATCCATATAAGTGTATCCAATTTCAAGCCCCAGCTTTTCCCTATGGTTCATCTACAGAGCCAAAGACTCGCTACTAGCTTTTTGCGCTTGTTTTCCAGGTGCTCGTTCCATGACAGCTTCTTATCCAGAATGACTCCTAGATATTTGGCTTGCCCTTGGATTTTCAGTTTTTGTCTAGCCAATTTTAATGTACTCGTGATTCCCCTCTTGTACCTTCTGGTGAACACAACTGCATCCGTGTTACTCGGATTGACTGATAGTCTAGGCCTCTTACACCATGAATCTACTATTCTTAGTGCTTGCTGCATTACTCCGAAAAGCGCATCCAGATGCTGACCTCGCACGATAACCAGTATATCGACTGCATAGCCTATAACGTGAAGGCCCTGACTCGTGAGCAGATGAAGTAATTCATCCGCTACCAGGCACCACAGCAAGGTGTGGTGCGATCATGGCCGTCCTGATTACCTCTCCAGAGGCGGAGTTAAAGGATCCTTCGATGTCCATGAAGGTTCCAATCGCCAGACCTTTCTGCTTCAGTTGTCCTTCAATTAGGTTAACTGCAGTGTTTAGGGCCGTCTCAGTCGAGTGACCAGCCCTATAGGCCTGCGTTCGGAATAAAGACTACTCTCGCACCCCTCCACGCCGCCGGAACATAACCCAACGTCAGACTAGCCCTAGCAAGTCCCACAAACGGCCCAACGATGATCTCACCAGCCCTTTGTAAGAGGACTGGATATATACCATCCGGACCGAGAGACTTGTAAGGACTGAAGGATTTTAGGGCCCACCTGACCTTGGCTGGAGTGATAATCTCAAAACGAACAAAACGGCGGTTAGATAACGATCTAACCGCCGTTTTGTTCCAGTTGGGCCACAGGCGACTTTGATTGCCTCAGAGGTGCCGTCCTCTCTTCTCCTAACTTTGTGAAGCCCGGAAAATGTGCCTTGATCAAGTGAGCCAAGGTATCCCCGTCAGACTCTGAGTATCCCCCGCCGGGAAATTTTAGATTCCGGAGAATAACATCCGGATTTCGAGAAAGCAGCTTGTCCAGTCTGGCCGCCTCTGTTCATTTCTTGATATCAGTGCAAAAGTTGGTCCAGCTTTCATGCTTTGCCGTACGTGTTGCACTCCTATACTCATCCCTCATTGATGTAAATGAAGTCCATAGTTCCTTCGTTTTGCCAGAACTAGCACGTATGAACCTCTCTCTACTTTGCCTGCGAAGCGCTTCGAGTTTCGCATTCCACCAGTGTGTCTCGCCAGCCTTTCGGGCTTTTGAAGGCCGATGATTATTTCCATAAGTGGATTTGATGGCTTCCGTGAAAATCTCGGCCGCCATTTCTAGGGTATCCACGTCTCTAATTGACCTGGGCACTCCTAAAAGTGCATTTCTTAATTCTGTGGAAAACTGAACCCAGTCCGTTCTTCTTGGATATCTGACCCATCTCCGGCCAATGGGTTCAGCGGATTTCAGCACGAACTCTATCAGTGAGTTATCTGAGAGTGTGGGTTTATCTGAGACTCTCCACTTCTTGATGTTATCTGTAAAACAACCGGTACAGAGAGTGATGTCAATTACTTCCTCCCTGACCGAATTACGAAACGTCGGGGTGTTCCCCGTGTTAAGCATCGCATCCCAGCAGAAGAGGAAGACCACTTACCATGCAGTATTCGGCCTTGGGATTCCTGTAACAAAAATCAGCCCCCCTAAACCCCTAATGGTACCTCTAACTAACCAGGGTTCCTGTATTAGTGAGATACATGTGTGCCTCATAGCCATGCCCCTTTGCCAAAGTGCAGAGTCGCCTTTGCTATGATGCAAGTTGATCTGGGTAATGATTAGACCGGGAGCAGTCATTTGGGTCTAATCCCGATCATCCTGTCCACCGACAGGCTCCTTCTACCCCTGGCTGGCAACTTTGAAGTTGATCTGTCCAAAAAGGTAGAAGGGCCTGTTGTTAAGGGCCGCAAAGGCTCTCACCTGTGACTTAGGAATTTGTACAACTAGGAGATGTTTGAATTCTCTAGCTGTGTCCTCTTCCTGACACCTATCGTGACTGAAGATCTGCCAGGACGGTGTCTTTAGTGACGGGTTGAATCCTTCCCGCCGACAGAGAACCACATGCGGGTCTATCAGATTACCTGGAAACCACGCCGTAGCCTTAACTATCTTATGGAGCAACTCAACTCCACCAACCTTAAGAGCTGCGCCTTCCCAAGGCATTGTCTCGGCCAAAGCCTTGTGTATCCAAGCTTTAGCCACTGGGTCGGCTGTCACAAATGCAAAGATCCCTCCCCTGCAGAAATGGGTTTTGAATTTTGGTCATTGATCTGGGGACACTCTTTCGAGAGGTGGGTAAAGCTGGAAGTACCACTGTGCACAAAGAACGTTAGACCTATGCCATAATTGAGGGCTCATTAAAGGCTCATTTAATACCCAAACGCCAAATTTCGGGCTCTGCATTTTTTCAAAAAAGTGCATGGTACTGCCACCTTTACGTAAAGATAGCAGTACCATGGTAGAAATATTCGTGATATAAAATTTTTTCTTGACAGGAATTGAGGGCTCATCGAAGGTTCTTGCATGACCTGGGGCGTAATTTTTCAAAAACAACCCCTATCATAAATAAACTACCCCAAAAATTAAATATGCTCTAATGTGAAAATTGAGCACGCTAGAATTGAAGGCTCATTTTAGGCTCTCCAACGCCCCTAAAATCAATTCTCCAAAACCATCCCTTGATTTTAGGGTAGTTTATTTATGCTAGGGGTTGTTTTTGAAAAATTGCGCCGTTATCAGCACTATTAAGTGAGGGTAGTTTTTTATTAACAAGAGATGGTTTTGGAAAATTGATTTTAGGGGCTTTGGAGAGCCTAAAATAAGCCTTCTATTATGGTGTGCTCAATTTTCAGTTTAGACTATATTTAATTTTTAGGGTAGTTTATCTATGATAGGGCTTATTTTTAAAAAATTGCGCTGTGGGTCGAACAAGAGCATTTCATGAGCCTTCAATTCTGATGTACACAGTTTTATGATTAGTGCATATTCAGTGCACTTTATCAGCACTATTAAGTGAGGGTAGTTTTTTATTAACAAGAGATGGTTTTGGAAAATTGATTTTAGGGGCTTTGGAGAGACTAAAATAAGCCTTCTATTATGGTGTGCTCAATTTTCAGTTTAGACCATATTTAATTTTTAGGGTAGTTTATCTATGATAGGGCTTATTTTAAAAAAATTGCGCTGTGGGTCAAACAAGAGCATTTCATGAGCCTTCAATTCTGATGTACTCAGTTTTATGATTAGTGCATATTCAGTGCACTTAATCAGCACTTTTAAGCAAGGGTTAGTTTTTTAATAGGAAGGGATAGTTTTAGAAAATTAATATTGGGGGCGTTGGAGAGCCTAAAATAAGCTTTCTATTATGGTGTGCTCAATTTTCAGTTTAGACCATATTTAATTTTTAGGGTAGTTTATCTATGATAGGGCTTATTTTTTAAAAATTGCGCTGTGGGTCAAACAGGAGCATTTCATAAGCCTTTAATTCTGATGTACTCAGTTTTATGATTAGTGCATATTCAGTGCACTTAATCAGCACTTTTAAGCAAGGGTTAGTTTTTTAATAGGAAGGGATAGTTTTGGAAAATTAATATAGGGGGCGTTGGAGAGCCTAAAATGAGCTTTCTATTCTGGTGTGCTCAATTTTCAGATTAGAGCATTTAAAATTTTTTTGGTAGTTTATTTATAATAGGGGTTGTTTTTGAAAAATTGCGCCATGGATCTTGCCAGAGCCTTTAATGAGCCTTCAATTCTGATGTACTCCGTTTTATGATCAGTGCATATTCAGTGCACTTTATCAGCACTTTTAAGTAAGGGTTAGTATTTTAACATCAAGGGATGGATTTGGAAAATTGATTTTGTGGGCGCTGAAGAGCCTAAAATGAGTCTTCAATTCTGGTGCACTAAATTTTCAGATTAGTTCATATTTATTTATTAGGGTAGTTTTTTATGATAGGGGTTGTTTTTGAACAATTGCGCTACAGGTCATGTACGAGCCTTCGATGAGCCCTCAATTCATGTGAAAGCAAAAATTTGATATCACGAATATTTCTACTATTGTACTGCTAGCTTTACGTAAAGCCGGCAGTACGATGCATTTTTTTGAAAAAATGCAGAGCCCAAAATTTGGCTTTTGGGTGTTAAATGAGCCTTCAATGAGCCCTCAATTATGGCATAGGTCTGACGTTCTTTTGGCAAAGTGGTACGTCCATTTTGGTTCCCATGAGTAGCTGGGGAAATAAAAGGTGCTAAAGTGTCATCGGCACGATCACTCTACACCCATGGCTTAGGGGGTGGTCGCATTGAGCGAGAAACTCAATGAATACCTGTTCGAGGTCACCATACCTTTTATCCTTTTATCCATATCCATACACATGCAGGTCGAGGTCCGTTTGACCTCTTTGTCCTACACGCTTAAGCCTCCCTACCGACTGTAAAGTCTTACAGCCCCTAGGGAAGGAGTTTGTAAGTAACGCTTGGGAGAATTGTAACAAACATAACCTCGAAATATACAAACACGTTGTTAGCAATATCAAAAATTAAAAAAAAAAGTGTGCGGGGACGTCCGTTAACATAATCGCTATCATTTCCCAGATTTTGAAGACACCATATTTCGTATCCTAGGAAAAAAGCCGGGGGAATCTAACACTGAAAAAATCGATACTAATTCCTAAGCGCTATGCAAATTAATCACATTTTGCTAAATTAAAACTTTTTTTAATTAATCCATGAAAAAGTGTGTGGGGACGTCCGTTAGCATATTCGCTATCATTTCCCAATTTTTTAAGAACAAATATTTATTATTCTAGAAAAAAAAACCGGGGGAACCTAAAACTAGTAAAATCGACAATTTTCTGAGTACCACATGCCCTTAAGTAACGTACGATACTGTGCATTGCATTTGCCCAAACATTCTAACACGGCAACGCGCCTTCGACTCGACGTCCATGTTAGGGTGCAACAGATTTCATACACTATTCCATTTGAGTGTACCTCTGTAACATAATGCCGAAGGCGCCGGTTGAGAACCACAGCGCTTCGATATGCAGACCAGCGCTGAACAATATCAAAAGGTCATCCAGAGAGCTGGTAGGCCGCGTTACTTTGACATCATCTTAAGCCCGATAAACTTATTAAATCTGTTGGAGTTTTGTTAAAAATCTTTACAAGAAATACCAAAACTTCGAGCATGTTCGGTAAAAGTTGAAATTTTTTTTCATTATTTGCAGAGGTCATTTTTGCGCATAAGAACCCTATATTGGAATGACCAAAGAAGGAACGTAAGTTTTGATTTACTCCGACATTCATTAGACGTTGAATATTTAATTTTGAGTTGTACTCAATTTGAATAATTGTGTATGAATAGACCGTTATGTCCGGATTAAAATACAAAAGTAACAAGTTACAATTGTTCCGTATCCAAAATCAGATTAGATTTGCTCTGTATATGGAACCACCTCTATTAAAAACCATTTTGACATTAGAGATGAGGTGATGAATTAAACAAAACAAGATCGCTCTACACCACATAATAGAATGTTACGGAATTTTAAGCACTATGAAGTTATTGTATTCAATTTTTCCATATTTTATGATGTGTTAAACAACGGTCTGCTTTTTTATTTTATTGCAAACAATAAAGCTGTACATAATAGTCAAAAAGTAGACGTCATTCCATTTGCAGAGCGACGCTTACCTGATTTTCTATATGGAATAACAGTAATTCTCTACTTTATACAGACACATATGTGAACACATCATAAATATATTCTTAATTTTTAATTATACGGATATAGGCAACAGATATGTAAATTTAAGATATAAAGACGAATTTTAACGCGTGCATAAGAGTCACAATAAGCCTTTTAAAATGCAATAGATAATTTATAATCTGTTATTGAAAGTAAGCTTCTGGAGCTATAGCTTAAAGCCAAACCCGAAGAATTTTGTTCGATACAAAAACAAGTACGGCTTTAAAAAGAACCAAAGTTTTACAGTGATTTTTGGTAAATTCCATAAAGGAAGTTTAACATATTACTATAAGTATGACGAACAATGTCGGTATGTTTGGTATAAAATCAGTCGCGTTCTCCAGCTAGTTTCTTAAATGCTTTTAACTTCATTTCGAGAGACTGAGCGAGCGTCAGAATCACTACACCCAAAGCTTTTTTTCACCAAAAAAGATACATATGTACAAATGCACATATTCTACAAGTTTACAGGTGGGAGTGAGTCATCCTGCCGATCACTTTATTGCTGAGCACCTTGTTATTAATGCATATTCGCCTCATGACAGCCTGTTGGTGGGGATGATTTACAAACCTCACTGTTATAAATATCTTGAAAATTCAACCATTTTTCAACCACTTTCGTGGTTGAAATCTCGTTCATTTGCCAGAATGAAAAAAAAAATAATTCAACAGTAGTTGAAAATTCATTCGCACTATGCACAGAAGCCAGACCCCGATGTGACAAAGTCCGACGAGTCCTTGTTTGTATCGTGAGATGCATTAAATTAACAAAGAATATAATATAATATTTAGGAAATAAAGCAGCTTTAAAGAAAAAGAACAAAACGTACGTTGAAATAATATTATTCAAATGAGAAAATTTCATTTATAGTATCGGTACTAACTACTGTATGCTCTTTCAGGTTATGATTACAAACACGGAGACGAAATTCATTATGGTAATATAATTCCAATGTACCTTTTGTTTTTCTTCTTTAAAGCTGCTTATTTTTCTAATTATTATACGTGCTTTATTAATCTCATGGATCTTTCGACGAAACCTTACGAAATAAATCATGATTCCTTATCAGAATTCTTGTGGTGCAGTTAGTGCATTTCAAAGCACAATATTTTTAAGGAATTTTTATGGGTTTTATTTAAGATTTTTGATTGTTTAAAAATCTTGAATGAAACCTATTCATTTCCCTCCAAAATTTACCTGCTTTGAAATTCACTAACTGTGGCGAATAATTTTTTTTTCGCTTTACTGAAATTTCAATTACATGCAGTTGGATTTTCAACTGCATAGTTGAAATTTCAATTACACAAGCTGATTTTTCATACACACGTAGTTGAAATTATAACAACCGTAATTGTATAAAACTTCAACCACATGTGGTTGAAAATTCAACCAGATATTTCTAACAGTGCTCCTAATGCCTCTTACTGTCTTGAACTTGAGATTGACATTTTTGTCCTTATACCAACTTACAGTAACATTGTACTTACCGGTGACCTAAATACAAATCTTAATAGTACCAAGAATTTAACTATTTAAGATCAGTAGTGTTATCCACCGGATTTTTTACATTATTAGAAATATCTGGTTGAATTTTCAACCACATGTGGTTGAAGTTTTATACAATTACGGTTTTGAAATTCCAACTACTCGTGAACGAAAAATTAGCTACACGTGAAATTGAAATTTCAACTCAGAAATTGAAAATTCAACTGCATGTAATTGAAATTTCAGCAAAGCGAAAAAAAATTTATTCGACACAGTTAATAAATTTCAAAGAAAGTATATTTTTTCAGGAAATTTAACAGGTTCCCTTTAAGATTTTTAAATAATCAAAAATCTTTAACAAAACTCATAAACATTCTTTAAAAATATTGTGCTTTGAAATTCACTGACTGTACCAAAAGAATCTTGATAAAGAATCATGATTTATTTTGTACGTTTGTGTCGTGAGATCCATAAGATTAATGAAGTGCATATAATATTTAGAAAAATAAGCAGCTTTAAAGAAGAAAAACGAAAGGCACATTGGAACTATATTACCATGATGAATTTTGAGTCCGTTTAGACCAAATTTTCGATACTCTGTTTTTGTAATCATAACGTAAAAAAGCATACAGCAGTCAGTACCGATAATATGAATGAAATTTTCTCATTGTGATAATATTATTTCAAAGTACCTTTTATTTTTATTTTTTAAAGCTGCTTCTTTCCTAAATATTACATTTATACCCTTTGTTAATTTCATGGATCTCATGATACATACAAAGAGTCTAGGGACTTCGTCACGTTGGAGTTTGATGGCTTCGCGAGAAGTATGATGGCGCATGGCTGTATGCGCGTCTTCATTAATGTTCAGATACATTTGGTTGAATTTTATTCCAATTCTGTGAAGAAACGAGATTCAATCACAAAAACAGTTGAAAAGGGGTTGAATTTTAAACATATTTCTAACAGTGATAGTTCTCCATAATACTACCCACGACAGCAATCATTCTAGTGCGTGGATTGACATGATGATTGTTGATGATGTAGACAAGGTGATTTCTTCTACTCGACACCCAATATGATTCCTCTCAAATCGCGGCCTTATGAGCATTCAATACCAGTTCTCCTTTAATCCTTCCTATATTTAAGCAAAAAAGAAGTCCACTCCTTGGATTACTTGTTATATCAAAGACTTGATGAAAGAAAGAGAGATTAAATGTAGATTGGCTAAAAGACAAAAAAATTATTATTATCTAAGCCGAAATTAGGAAATTGAGAAACTACCCCCTACAGTTCTTTTAACAGCTTTCACCACAAAATCCATACTTCTTGTCAACATCATTCCTTCCCCGTCCTTAGTTCTCTCTACTTTTTGTGATACTAAATTAATCTTCTCCGACATATTGCAAGAAACCCTGATTAAAAAACTCTTAGAAGTAAAATCAGATTGTCAAGGTTCTGATGGTATTTCAATTAAAATGATGATGAAAATGCACATCTATAACGCATTACTACAGGTAGAAGCACATGAATCTAAAAATGTAATGGACTCAATGCAATGAGGGTTTCGTGCTAAGCATAGTACACTTACAGCTTTACTTAAAGTAACTTCTGACCTGAATGTGGCAATTAAAAGAAGGAAATAACGGTTGTTCTCCTTTTTTACTTTTTAGAGGCATTTGAAACAGTTAACCATAGCCAACTATTGACTGAGCTCAAATGATTTCACCTGTCAAATATAGCTGTTAAATTATTTGAATCTTATCTCAGTAATCGTTCTGAAAGAGTACAAATCAGCAATGGAGAGCGTTCTGATTGCGTGAAGGTTAAGAGTGGTGCCCCCCAATGCTCCACGCTGAACTTGATAGCGAACTTGGACGCTGCAACTATCACAAATATGCTGATGACTTCAAGCTCTACCTCTCCAGTTCTATTGCCACCCTTAGGAGCTTACTTCAAAAGGTTCAGCTAGATATTGATTTGGTGGTTCAGTGGGCCTTGACAAACGGCACTTGCAACCTTGCCTCCTCTTTACATCGATAGGTTTCTCATCCTCTTTGTGGAATCTGTGAAAGATTTAGGCTATATTCTTAATCGCTCTCTTACTTGGAACGAACGAGTTTCGGATATTTCGAGGAAAACCTTTAGAATTCTCCAACAGCTTAACGGGAATAAATAATCACTTAATTGGCAGTCCAATGCGCATCCTTGTAATAAAAAGCCTGATCCTACCGTTCTTTGATTACGGATGTGTGGTATATGATGATGTTACTGATGAGCTGAATGCCAAGCTTGAGCGTACGCTTAAAGTTTGCATTCGGTTCATCTATAACATTGCAAAAAGTGAAAATATTACCCATTATAGAATAAGAGGAGGACGTTTTTACGTTTCGAAAAGAAAGACAGTTTTTTATTGGTAGCTTTCTCTATATAACCTATTCAGTAATAAAGCTCCGCATTCCAAATTCCGTGAAACGAAAACAATACTCAAGATTAATCTACACCGCAAGTGTAAAATACAAAGGCCTTTCATTATTCGTGGTGCTCGTCTTTGGAACAAACTACCTATAACAATTAAAAATGCACATTCGCAATATCACTTTAGAAAATCTCATTTAGGTTACTTATTTGAAACTTCAAATCCCATTCTCGAAATTACACATTTATAACACTTAAATCCTAGAGTTCAAAACATTATAAGCGTGCACATCAATGTATATTTACTTTAAAGTATATTTATTTGTGTATGAACATTTAAAGTATTACTATTAATAGATCACATCTAATTATAGTTTATTTCTTTAATCTTGTTAAGGGCATGTGACACATGGTAAACCTTAATCGAATGAAAATTTCCACGACATAGTAAATTTTTTTATCAAATGAGATGAGTTCTGAACTAAAATCATAATAGGTAGACTTTTGGAATAAAAATAAACAGTTGAATTGGTGTCCAAGAGAGATACTAAAGTGTTCCTACCAAAAATACAAGTGAAAAAAATTCTGCGTAAAAATAGCAAAAAAATAAGTAGAAAACATTCGATCTTCAATAAGTTCCGAATTACGGTAATTTGAAGAAACCCGCTTTTTTATTTATATCCTGAAACGACTTATTTTGAAAAAATTAATTCGTGTGATTCACGTCTAAAAAGAAGCTAAAATGGTCAACTTTGGGAGGTAAAAGTGAGAGAGTAAAAGTGTTTACAATTACGCATTGTAAGTCGCATGTTTTCCTAATTAAAAAATTTAACTATTGAACATAACATTAAAAGAAACTTGATAAGTTAGAGAATTTCAGGCCCAAAAAATTTGATGAGGTTATGTTGACTTGTATACATATTTCAAGAGGATGGATAGGTTTTTTGTGTTTATACAACCTCAACATACATTTTGTACTTCCAAAAAGAATGTTAGGGCGTCTGATAGCTTATTTCTAACAAATTTGTCAATTCATTGATGGGAGTCTCCGTTATCAACACGAACAGCTTTTTTCCGATTATTGGGACCTTATCCATTTACCCGGATAATCCATTAAGATATAATTCCGATTTAAAAATAAATAAAATTAAAACAATTCTAAAGCGTACGCGGTTAGCATGGGTATGATCATGATCATGGACACGAGCCTACACACGCGTGCAAAAATGCGAAAAACGCCTTCTGCGCATTACATATATTTCAAATACGCCCAAACGAGTTTAACAGGATACCCAGTGTCAAAAACCTCAAAGAAAGGTCATCGCGCCTGTTGACCGGAATTAGGCTAACTTCATTTTGTATGAAATTTAGTAAATACTTAGAAGTGTTAAAATAAATAAAAATCTTTTAAATTTCTTGTTTTGAATGTTATAGAAGCCTGACTTACATTACAAACTGTAATATAAAATGCTGAAGTTTTGAATTCGCTGGAAATGTTTCGAAAAATAATACGTTATTTATTCCTCCTGAAAACTTAGCTAAATGAAGTTAACCTAATTCTTAACGGGAACGAACACATAGCCTATTCTTCGTAGAACCCATCGATATGGTATATAACCCTATATAAAGTTAGGCGCGATGACAGGTACAGCTTTAATCATTTTCAAATATAGTATTTATTATTCAGAAAGTATATTATTATCACTGAAGCATATCTCATTGTTTCTGATATTCAACAATGAACACCATTTCATATTGCAAATACTTTTTGCATATTGTTTACCGTTAAGTGCTTAGGAAACTTGAATGAAACATTTAAAACATTCTCAAGATTTCAAGCGCCTCAATTGTTTTTGAGTGCTGGCGGATAATCTTGTGACGATTAAATTTAAGGCCCAGGACCCGTCAGGGTGAGAAATTGAAAAAGATCAAGTTGAGACTGGAACTGAAAACAGTGATCGGGCCCGTGAAGGGTTTTGGCAACGTGGGACAAGCCCACAAGAGGGTTACGGCAACGAAGGATCAGGACCCTGGACTCATCCAGACAATGAAGACAGGATCAATTCCATGAGCAAGAACTACTTTGGAACTTCAGGGACCAAATTCAGGAGAGTTTACAAGTGTAGTGAGAGTGTGCTCAGTGAAGTTAATTCTTTCGATTTTTCCCTCAAAAATAAGTAATAACATAAGAGAGAGTCAAGTGAGTGATTTTTTTCTAAACTACTGGTTGAGAGGTCTGCTAATAATAGCTATAACAATAATAGTTAGATCTCGACTCAACAAACTGTATGTAGAAAAACTTTACCATTTGATTAAGTTTTGAATTTCAAGGTTGTAATTTTTAATCAGTGTGAAATTTTTCAAACTAACACTTATTATAATATCTTAATACAAATAGAAATATTTAATAATCTTATAATTATACTTAAATTTAAAGTGAAATTATTGAAGTTAACGATTATTTAAATCATTAAGAACTTCATATTATCTCGTTATTTGATAACAAATGTTATTACTGGTAATCTAAGTTGATTAGTTTTACTTTGTCTTAAGTATAATTTTAACGAGTATACCTTGCGTTACAAAACTAACGATGCCTAGTTTACGGAAAAATGAAACAGGTCGAGGCAGAGGCACGAGACCTCGAGTTGGTAAAAATACAGAGCCAACAATAAACAAGGATGATGTGAATATGAATACTAATAACTTACGCTCTGGGAATGCGACTGATGAAATACCAGACAATTAGGAAATTTCTTCCGCATCCGGTAACTTTTTGAATCCAGTAAATTTGACACCTGAAAATCAAAATTTTAATGGGAACACGAGAATGCAAAATAATTCTCTTCAGCTCTATTCTCGTCTTCCTAGTACATCTTTTGCTAGTATGACAGATTCGATTAAAATTTCAAACATAGTACGGGATATTATGCCTTCATTTGACAGGAGGAATATGTCAATGTCACGTCTCGAGCAAATAGGCGAGGGTAGAATGGAAATTTGGGATGAGAGACACCAGAGTGCTGATTATGTCAGGCTGGTAAGGCCTGGCAATTTTATTTTTGTTTGTGGGTACGTTGTCACTTTTTAGTTCTATGGGAACTGTGTCAGTTTCAGTGTTTATAAATGAGAGAGAGAGAGAGAGAGAGAGAGAGAGAGAGAGAGATATGGTGAGCTTAACAATAGATTTATTATAAAGGTCATAGAACAGATAAATAGTTACAAAATATTGACTTACATGTAACTTTTCTCTTAAGAAAGGGCGAGAGAGAGGGCTGTTCTGTGAAAACAATGCAAAGGCACGTTTTACTAGCAGTAGAGCGGTACATGGCCCTAAACCAGCTGCCCAATCCACAATTGAGTTATTTTCACGAACGTTAGCACTGCCTACTTTATTCGGGAACGTCTCAGTTAACGACAACCGAAAGTCTCTGTCGAGGGGACTTTAGTGCAAGGCTCAAACACGTTAACTATTTTGAGTTTTAACTTTAAAGTGCGCGACTTTTTCAAAGCGATTCGTTGTTCGTAGATCGAGTGGTCATTATAACTGCTTGAGAGTAAAAGACGAATTACAAGGGTAGAGCTGGGGTTTATACGAGGTGCGTTCAAAAAGTAAAGTGACTTTTCAATTTTCGCGGGCTACGTACATTAAAGTTTTTAATTTTTTGTTTTGTTGTGTTGGTACACTCGTCACGATCATATGTTCACAGTTTTGACTATATAGCTCGTGTTGCTTTTCTGGCAGAGGCGTAAAAGGTTAGAAGGGTTTGGTGTGCTCGGCGATTTTCTTCTGTCGAAAAAAATGGAGCAAAGAGTTTGCATTAAATTTGGTGTGAAAAATGGAATCAAGTGCTCTAAAACTCTTGAAATGTTGACAGTTGCATACGGTGAGTCTACTCTGAGTAAGAAAAATGTGTATACGTGGTACAAGCTGTTCCAAGAAGGCCGAGAGGATGTCGAAGGCGAACCTCGCCCTGGACGTCCCAGCACGTCAACAACAGATGAAAACGTTCAAGCAGTGGAAGAAAAGGTGTTAAAAAATCGCCGAATTACTATCATAGAAGTTGCTGAAGATGTTGGCATATCGGTTGGCTCATGCTATGCTATCTTTTCGGACGTTTTGGGCATGAGACGTGTATCAGCGAAATTTGTTCCAAAACTGCTTAATTTTGATCAAAAGATCCATCGCATGAGCATCGCTCAGGAGATGTTGAATGAAGTCAATAATGATCCTGATTTTCTCATAAGGGTTGTAACTGGGGATGAATCGTGGGTATATGTTTATGACGTCGAAACTAAAGCCCAATCGTCTCAGTGGAAGCATCCTGAGTCTCCAAGACCGAAAAAAGCACATCAAGTTCGGTCAAATGTGAAGGTTTTGCTCACTGTCTTCTTTGATTACCGTGGCGTCGTGCATCAGGAATTCTTACCACAAGGTCGTACGGTCAATAAGGATTTTTACTTTTAAGTTAGGCGCCGTTTGCGAGAGGCGATATGCAAAAAACGTCCGGAACTTTGGAAAAACAATTCGTTGCTTTTGCATCACGATAATGCACCTGCTCATTCATCGTTGCTTGTGAAAGATTTTCTGACCAAAAACAGCACCACAGTCATGCCTCAGACTCCATATTCACCGGATTTGGCCCCCAGTGACTTTTTTCTTTTCCCAAAACTGAAGAGACCCATGAAAGGACATCGATTTTCAACGATTGAGGAGATAAAAACTGCATCACTGAAAGTACTCCAGGCTATACCACAAAATGATTATCAGAAGTGCTTCGATGATTGGAAAAAGCATTAGCACAAGTGTATTATATCTGAGGTGAATTACTTTGAAGGGGACAACATAAATATTGAGGAATAAATGAATATTTTTTGAGAATACCATAAAGTCACCTTATTTTTTGAACACACCTCGTATACGCTGGGGACTTCGAAAAAGTCACACCCCGATGCATTTTCAAATCTGCATGCCCAGACGATACACTCGTATTGATGATAGTCATAATTAAATTTAGCCTATAATGGTAGAATCTGCAATTATAGTCTCAATGATCAAGCATCGGTACTTGATTGGCACTCTCTGGGCTCTTATCTCTCCATGGTAACATTGAATTTATCTTGTGGTTTCGATATTACCGATCGTAGTATAGCTACCATAGTTAGGTTCAAAACGTTTTGTAGAGCATTTTCGTGTCTCAGCTTCAATGGTTACTTCCCAAGAAACACCGTAGTGAACATAGGATCGCGTAGGAATAGCCTGAGAAGAAATTTTTAAAACATTGGAACAAATATATTCGGCTCAAGAAGATACTAGTCAATTGTTGCAGGATTTAACAAATGTTAAAAGAATGTCCAAGGAATCCATACCTGATAATATGGAGCGCGGATCAGTCAGATTTTAAATAAATTACCTAATGAAATTATGGAAAATACGCCGGTAGAGAAAGCAAAAGGAATATAATATGAAGTCTATCGGATAACTAGTGTAGGGAACTTCTTACAGGGGTTAGATAAAGATGCTTATTCCCAAATTCGAGTTAAGCATGTAAATACATTAGAGAAAGCAATAGCGCTGGCAAATCAGGCGGATCTCCAGTGGAAAAGCTGGAACAGGATTCACGATCCAGTTTACGAAAAATGCAAATCTGAAGTTTATGACAAAAGTGAGCGAAATTTGTCTTCAAAAAGGAAATTTGCGCGTATCCAAGATAAAAGAATTTGGAAAACCATTTAATAATTTCGGGCTTGAGAACCTAAATGTTACAGTTGTAAAGGATATTGTAATTAAGTGTAATAATTAAATATTAATTGTAAAGTGTTAGGAAATAATGTCAAAGATAGAGAGAAAAGTGTACGGTGTAGTGGTGTATTTGAACAATCACGATTCTAAAGGTAATAAAAAATGGAGGATGGTCGTCGATTATCGTTCCTCAAATGAGAAGACGATGGCTGATGCCTATCCACTCCCTAATGTTACTGATATCCTGGATCAGCTAAGTGAAAATAAATATTTTTCAGTAATGTACCTTACTTCTGGGTTCCGACAGATTCCATTGGACCCAGATTCTCATGGAAAAACTGTTTGTTCCACTCCCGATGGTCATTTGAAATTCACTCTTATGTCGTTTGGATTAAAATATGCCCCAGAAACTTTTCAACGAGTTATGAAACAGGATATTACAGGCCTTCATTGAATTGAAGTCTTTGTCTATATGAATGACATTGTTGTCTATGTTTCTGATTTGAGAAATCATAATAATAAAATTTGAGCTTTATGAAGACATTTACAAGAAGCAGGGTTAGCTCTTCAACCCGAAAACTATAATTTCTTATTACATGAAATTGCTCATTTCGGTTATGTAATAACTTAAGAAGGAGTTAAACGTGAGCTCAAAAAGATTAAGGCTGTTAGATATTTTGCCATTCCAAAAATTAAGAAAAATCTTTAACAATTTCTAGACCTTATCGTCTATTACAGAAGATTCATTCCTAAATTTGAAAAAAATTTAAAAACCTCTAACATATTTATTAAGATTGTACTGCAGCGAGAGCCAAGTGATTAGAATTTGTTACAAATTAATACACATGTAGTTTATGGTGCCTTATGCCACCCTATCAAATTGTAAAAAAATCATGTCGCTGAGTGTCGAGTAATGAGTTTTCAAAGTTGAGCAGAAATACATGGGCTCTTATGGCAGCACGTCGATTTTTACTCCTTCCCCTCCGAAAAAATTATTCGTAGTAGTAAGATAGATGTGAAAATCAAGTATATTGTAAAGTATGACTTTGAGATGTAATAGACGAAGTTTCAAAATGATTATGTTGGCAGGAGAAAAGTTATATGGGATTAAATTGGCGAATTCACGAAATTGGACACTTGTACTCGAGAATCATGGCAATGCTCATGGCTCGCTCGCTCGCTGCTATTACCGATACAAGCAACGAGTCTGAGTGAGAACGAAGCAGTAAGCATAAGAGCAAAAGAGACAGCGAAAGCGACGTTACCAAGAATTGTGCTTATAATTGTCGATATTAAACAATTTTATTCGTTTATATGGTCCGCGAATAGGCTTCATGAGTTTAGAACGCAATATATTTATAAAATAATAAAAAAAACTCGCTTGAAATAAAAATTTAAAGCCGTTTAATTTTGATCGCATGCAGTTGGTAGCGGAATTGAAATGCAATGCTAAAAGATAGGGCACAGTTGTACCACAATGAAAACACTAAATCTCGCTGCAGTACAACCTTAAAAGATAATATTTCTTTTCAATGGACCAATGAAGAACAGAAAGCATTTGAATAACTTAGAGATGCTATTTGGTTCAGAGCCCATAGAGCGAGATGTTCCAATACCTTTGCGTAACAAGTCTTACTGGATGCTGAATTAAATTATCCAACAGTTGAAAAAGAATCATTGGTAATAGTTTCTGGCGTAAGAAATTTTCAACCTTATATTTATGGACGTCATTTTACCTTCGCCACTGATCATCGACCGTTGGTATGGCTCTATAAATTGAAGGATGCAAATTCAAGACTTGCAAGATGGCGAGTCGAATTTTTCGAATATGAGTACGAAGTCGTCTATAAACCCGAAAAGATATATTTAAATGCAGACACGTTTTTAAGGAATGCTTCTAAGTACAAGGGAGAGGCTCCCCTCACTGTAAAGTTGGTGAATGGTCGTATTCTTAAGTTCGCGTACTCTGACCATACCCGTCTGTCATCTGAAAAGTAGATAGGCGATGCTGATGTTAATAAATATAATCAAGAAATTGAAGAATTACTTGATCGAGTTTTTCTAAGTGGAGTAAACCCCGAAACTAGAGTCGGGAGCAATGATGATTTTGCCTCGGTAAATGCAAGCAATGGCGAATTTGCTGGGGCAAGTCATGAAGATTTTACTTGCGGAGACAATTACGATTTTGACTCGGAAAAAGGGATTATGGAATTTCCATCACACCACAGGTCACTAAGGGACGGGCTCTATAATAAGACTACAATGTTCCTGGGATACCCGCTGGGTTAGCAAATTAGGGACCCTGTCATCAGGACGTTTGCAGTAATAACTGCTAGCTCTCGACCATGAGGATTGGGATCATTTGACCTTTAATACGTAAAGAAGATATTAGGGATGAATGCGGTATCGGAAGGTACGGTAACGGTATGTCTGTTTCTGTGCCTCTCCACGCCGAATCTGGTCTAGTTGACGAGCATGTGCCCGCGAAATTAACAAAGGGCCTTATGTCGGAGAATGTGTAGGACAGAGGGAATGGGTAAAGTAACTTATGTCGAATCCGATTCACTAATAAAAATAAAAATTGCATATCTTACACAAATGATAAAGTGACAATGGGCAAAGGTTCAATTCAGGGGTCTGAAACAGGAAGAGCACATTAACTAATTCCTCCTAAGTATTGTCCAAGTATGGGCTAAGTATTGTGGCTATTTTTGTTCTAGCTGGACAATCATTAGCCGGCGGAATGCGTTTATGTGCCTTTTCTGCTTTGGGCTCCTCAATTGCTCATTTTGTTTCTTCTGATAGCTTGTTAGTATCGGAAAATAATGAAAAGGTAATTAAAAATCAGTTATTTGATTTAGACCAATTTAAAGATGAAAAAGCAAAGTTATGCGATGTGGTGGTCTATTCGAGAAGGGATCGATACATCTTCAGTATGGTCATTAAGAACCAAAAGGATAATAAGGTCTTCTTAAATCATATGTCTAGTGCTATTTTAGCACTAAGGAATTCCATGGAAAATGTAGATACTAAAGTAATTAACATGTTAGATAAAGGACATGATCTAAATTAAATAACTCGGCTCTCAATTGAGCAAATATTTTGGCAACATTTCAAGGATTCTGGTCTTCACATAGTAATTTGTTCTGCTGAAATTATTATTACTCCTATGCATCATAGAGAGCAAATAATAAAGGAATTTCACGAATCAGTAGTAGGTGGTCACAAAAGAGTAAATAAGATCTATTGGTGCATTAAGGAAAAGTATTTTTGAAAGAATATGAACCATTTGAGAAAATTCAAATTGATCTCGTCGGGACATTTTCGATAACGCTCCGAGGAAACCAGTACATTTTAACAAACCGCAGGCGAACAAAAGGGGATACGCCCGAAACGTCGTTGTTTTAGTTGGTCCCTGGGACATATTTTTTCAGGTCAAATTTTAATTTTTTAATAACATATCCCAATAGGAATCTTTATTGCGCAAACCACCATAAGTTTTACAATAATAGGAATTTTGTAAAAAAAAATCAGAAAATATGCACCATCATGTAACGAAACTGACGGTATTGATAGAATTTCAAAGAATTGTCACTAAAAATGCATAACGATTTTTATTCTTGTCATTGCATAAATTAGATATTGACATTTTCAAACGCTTCACGAGTCGAACGAAATTTCAGAAGATTAAAGTTAACGGTCACCTAAACTTTTGTTAGGGTTCAGGGAAGTTTTCTTTGGAAAATATCAGGCATCTATGTTTTAGTTTTAGAGTCACAATTGATTGAAGATCTCAGTACTGTCCCGTACGCCTTTTAGTAGCCGGGTTGATCTTCCAATCGTCCGCTGTTACACAGAAGCGTTTGAAACGATTAATATCTAATTTACTCCATGAGAAGAATAAAAATCGTTATAAATTTTAAATGACAATTCTTTGAAATTCTATAAATACCTTCAGTTTCGTTATATACAAAATTCCTATTATTGTAGAACTTATGGCGAGTTGAACACAAAAAATGCGTATTTTGCGATTGCAGAAAAAAGTAACATTTTCTTGATTATTTCAAAAACTAATAAAATCATCACAATTATTTGTAGGACTAAAAATATGCGCAATAAAATTTACTATTGGAATATGTTATTAAAAAATTAAAATTACAACTGAAAAAAATATGCCCCTGGGGCCAACTAAAACGATGGTGTTTCGGGCGTATCCCCTTTTGATCATCAGCGGTTCAATTCAATGTGTATTTTCCAAATATTCCGATGCAATTCCTTTAAAAAATGACAGACTACGTAACTATTAATCAAGAAATAGCTAAAAATTTCATATCAAGATAAGGTTGTCCTCGAATATTATGATCGGAACAAGGAACTAATTTGACAAGTAAGGTTATTACAAAATTTTGCCCAATATTTAAAATTAAGAAAATTCAATCTGTTGCTCACCATCCTCAAAGTCTTGCATCGCTTAAACTTAGTCATCATACTTTAATTGAATATTTACGTAATTTTGAAGGTCTTCATAATTAGGACGAATGGCTTCGATTCGCTGTCTTTTTTTGTAATACTGCGGTCCATGAAGGTACAGGTTTCGCCCTGTACACCTTAGTATTTGGTTAAGAAGCAGTGTTCCCCACACGTTTTGGAGAAAAACCTCCTGAAAGAACACATGTTGATCATATGCGTGAGCTTTTTCTTAAATTAGATAATATCCTATCTAAAACTAATGAACGGCTTTAAAATGCTAAGGAAAAATAAAAAAAAAAACTATGATCTGAAGGCAAATCCGAAACACTTTGAAGTAGGAGTTCCTGTCTATATAAAACGAGAAAACAGGCATATAAAAAAATTGATACATGATTTGATCACCCATTCGTAATAGAAAATGTATCAGAAACCAGAAATTCTGAAATTAGAATAGGACCAAATGAATAAAAAATGGTTCATGAGGACAAACTAAATTAGCCGCACACCCCATGAATGAATAGTTACGAAAGTTCTTCGAATTTTCGAAATAAGAGCAAATTTTATATTTTCTTTATTTTCCAAAGCGGGAGGTGAATGGAATGGTAAAATGATTACAGAAAATAATAATAATTGTTTCATCTTGGGGTGGATCTTTATTGAAACATTTAGACCTCGAAAATTGTTTAAAGATTTTTGCAAGATTAAATTAGCGAAACCTTTTATTCGCGTTTTCGGAAATTAAAAATTTATATATGTATATATCTTGTTATAAAAAAAATATTCTATTTTGATCAAATAAAGTTTAATTTAATGATTTTCTTAAAATTTAATTTTCATACATAAATAAGTAATTAAATGTAAATACTTGATGTAAATGCTTTTTCTGTGCAACGGGCACGTAAAAAATCAAGATTTATAACCTTTAAATTGCTATGCTAAAATTGGGTGTAATTTCTAGTCTAATTTTCCTTAATTTGATTAATAGTGAATAACTATTAAATAAATATAAACTAGTAAAAATCCTAATTGTATGGCATAATTTAAGTTCGTAAACTCTGATAAATATTTTTTGAAATATTTAATTATTTACGATGTTTTCTTTATGTAAGTTGTTTAAAATCTAGTATTATGAAATAAGTTATTCAATTTAACCCTAATAATGTTTAATTCAGGTTCTTGTCTTTTAGGAAAAATTTATTGCATAATTGGGTCACATCATAAAAGTTGAATTTGAATTTTTGTTATCTAAAATATGTTAACCTAAGAGTTCGCATTTTAAATTAAGGAAGTTATGTTAACATTTTCAGACTAAATTTAATTACTTGGGAAATTTGAATTGGAAATAAAACTTTCCAAAGAAGTATTGGAAATCTGTCATTTATAAATGGAAATTAAAGGAGACAGATCCTTGTGTATCTGTTAAAATTTTAAGGGAAATGACTAATTAATTTAGGAAGTTATTAATTATTGGTTTTAAAATGGCTCAATTTGTGGAGTCAATATTGGAGATTTCATTATCCGTGCTGTTTTACGATTTGTACCTTTCATAAGAATCTAATTCAATAATAAATTATTAATGTCTTACCTTAAGGCCGATTCACTTTTATTTACCTTTTACTATTATAATAGGCGGAACTGCATTACGTTGTTTTTATTAGGGGAAGGTGGGGGCGCGACCGAACAGGCGGGTAAAATAGAACGCTACTATATCTGGAAAAGTATTCACACTTCAAGCTTGATATTAATTTATTAAATAAAAATAAGTCTAATGAGTTAAGAAAAGTGCAAAGAGAATTGATATTCTATTTTAATTGTATCAGAAATTAAGTGCACATTTTTAGTACTTCAGAACTCAGAAGTGGTGTGATTTTCGAGAGAAACTAAAGTACTAATACTGTTCTCATCCCATTTTCCCTTACGAGAATTTCAAAAAGTAAAGTTTAAATTTTCTGTTTTTTACATTAAATTTAATTCTAAATTATTTAGAAAAGAAAATTACGCATTTCAAATAAAATAACAGTTAAAGGCCAGATGCAAAAGGTTGAATGGGGGAGAACGGATCACCGGAGTACCCGCGAAATTAACCTGTCGCAGTCACTGTTATAAGTGTCGCCGGTCGGGATAGTAGCTAGATATTTTTAAGAAATAAAAAGTGATCAAGTAAATGATTTAAGTTATTAAAATTCGAAATTATAAAGGGAAAACTGGCAGAAAAAACTGGCCAGGAGAAAGTATGAAAAGGGCAATCGAAAGCATAAAAACCGGTGAGTTAAATTAATACCAAACTCAAAGTAAATACGAAGTGGCGGCATCCACACTTTGTAGCAAAGTCGCTAAATATGTGCAATATTATGCAAATATTTTATCGAAGGAGGTTTAATTTTCTTTTCGTAAATTCTTTGTGGTCGAAAAACATAAGTTCCTATTTGTGGTGTAGTTAAAAAATAAAAACAACTACCAAAAAACTAAATTTTGTATTCAAATTTTGTTTTTTCATCCTTTTATCTACGTAGGTTTCAAGTAATATAGATATTTTTCTTTAAATTTGATTTTCAGATGAACTTTTTACTATTTTAAATTCTTTTTATGTGCTTCATCCTTTTTTTGCCTTAATTCTTTAGGTTATGAAATGGAAGCTTCAAATGTGTCCCCTAAGGGTTTACATTTTTCTTGCACCTTCTCTACTATTCCTTTACACACCCCCCACACACTTACTTGGTGGTGGGAGGGGATCTAAAGTTTAAGGTGGGTTCCGAACCACCAAGAGCAACAGCTTTAAGTACTTAGAGAAAACCTTTTTCACTAGAGGTACCGGTCCCGCGACTCTCCGTAGATGAACAACTCCCTTAATAGACTAGTGTTCACCGCATGGGCCGCCGAGACTCTTCCAGAGTGCGAGGTGGGAATCGAACCCGCATGCCGACGGAGTGAGTCCAAAGCCCACGCCTTAGCTCCCACGACCATTGTCCCACTTATTCTTTAGGTTATGTTCTGCATGAAATACGTCTTTTAACCCGTGGATACCACACTCCATCTGCGCATACGTGTGTATCACACTTGTACGATTTGGGAATTCGCATTTTTAAATTTTAATAACTCGTGCATAAATAAACTAAATGCAACTTTCAATATAAATTTTTCGGGTGAAAATGACTGAGACCTCATTACCTACATTGCTTGATTCTTAATTTCTGAAAAATTAGTTCGCTCCATGTACAAAAGCATATGTGCAACTTGTAAATGATAAATTGAAGAAAATTTTAACTAATATTTGCTTCTGAAAATTCTTACAGGTTACAACTTAATTAGCTTCAAAGACTTTGCGCACCGTTTCGCCCCCCTTCCCCTATTTACCCTTTTGTGTTTTGGTATCCACAAACTTCGGTAAGAATTTGATTTTCTTACAGCGCCCGTTAAAACTTCCCTTGATATTTTTATTACTAATTTCCGGATCTCAGCAAGTAATCTGAAAAAAGAAATTTTATATATTTTGGTCACCAAGGAATAGTTGAAGATTTAATTACGAATATTAAATATAAGTAAATAATACTTATCTGACTTGAGGGACAGTGGCAGGTGGAGATTAGATTGTCAGTAGCAGTGAGTGTTTTACCTCTTGCGATGAGTTCATTGATTTGAGAGGAGAAAGAGATAAAAGAATAACACAATCACAGAATACAAATTATTACTTATGGATTCTGTAAAGGGGAAAACAATATAATTAATTAATTAATTACAATGAAGTGAGGTGAGGTCAGTGTCCCCAATCTTGGGAACTTTTTAAACTGCGCTTGCGTTGCGCCGACCAGGCGCCTACAACCCGATTGGTCACTGTTTGCGTGCTGAGTTTAAATTATATAAATATTCAAATTTCATATTTATAATAAATAATTCAATTATAATGAAAAAGAGTTTATGAATTCTGAGTTCAGAGAAGTAAATCATTCCCAATGATTAATCTCGTCTCTGTGGAGTCTTAAAATTAAAATTTTGTTTATTGCCGACAATGTCACTTAAAGTAAAATTACTAAAATTACCAAAAATGAATTAAGAACAATTAATTACTGCACTGATAAACGTTATATCATACATTTTTTAATAACTTGAAGAAGACCTGGATTACAAGACAGTGACACAATATTCAATAAATATATAAATAAAATTTTTAGTTTGTTGTCTAGATTCAAGAAATTTAAACAATTTTTCTGTTATGTATATTGTGACTAATTAATTATTGTATAAATATTATAAAATATATCATATTGTATACAAATAATCAAATAATATTTATATTATTACAACTAATATTTTTTGCTTAAAACTGAAAATTCTTATTACCTTTTTATTAACATTTTTAAACATTTAAAAATCTAAATTAAAGAAAAAATCGTTTTTTTCCTAACATCGGAATTAATCATGTTTTTTGCATGGAAATCGCATTTTTTTATCGATTATCCAAAATTCTAATTAAGGATTAAGAAATTACTTTTGATGCGTTTTCTAATCATTATTACTCATAAATATTAAATCTGAATATTTATGAAATTCAAACTCAGTGCGCAAACAGTGACCAATCGGGTTGTCGGCGCCTGGTCGGCGTGACGCAGGCGCAGTGTAAAAAGTTCCCAAGATTGGGGACACTGAGTGAAGTAAGGAAGAGTGAAAACATAAAACACTGATTGTTAACATGCGGAAGTGACAGCAGAAAATATTACGGAACCTCACATTTCTTTTTCTGCTTGATAGTAAGATCCCTGATAGCAATTGGTGCACAGGATTCGCGCACTGTGGAGGCATGTGTGCGGATTAATCCGTCCGATATGCGTTCCGATCAGCACTCAGGTGCGCCATCCATGGCGGCGCATATGCGACGCACGCCACACTGTCTCCAGAACGTGGGATTTTTCGGCCCCCATCACAGTTATCCCAGATCTGAAACGAGACGTGGTCCAATACTATGACACGTCTATGTCCGTGTGAATATGGTAGGAGACGATATAAATGCCTGGGTTGCGCGCGCAACCC
>NC_046665.1:38213493-38224786 GCF_010883055.1 Belonocnema kinseyi
TACTTGAAGTAACGTAACCTCAAAATACACGCATTAAAGAGGCGCGCGAAGTATTCAAATCATGAGAAACGCCAGCCCAGCATCGAAATCTGGATATATTAAAATCCCAATCTCTTCATTTTGTTTCAAAGCAAATAGAGATATAAATAGAACCGCCGAAGTGTTCCGACAGGCAATCGTGCACCTTCGAGTTTTCAAATTCAGAAGAGGAGAAATGGGTTGCGCGCGCAACCCAGGCATTTATATCGTCTCCTACCATATTCACACGGACATAGACGTGTCATAGTATTGGATCACGTCTCGTTTCAGATCTGGGATCACTGCCCCATCACGGTCCCATCTGGGAGCAAAACATTTAAACGTAGTGTATCGGTGAGTCGGCTCTATTAAATGCTGCGAAGCCTAGTCTCGTGTAAAGCCGAAAATGCACGAGCAGGAATCCGAGCTCTCCGGACCTCACGAATGACGATCTAGCTGCTCCTCGAATTTTTTCAGGTTTTGAAATCCCGAGTTACCTTAGAACCATTAGGCTTATTGCGGAGAGGCAAATCTAATTGACTTTATGTAAATAGATATAGGAGACAAACTTCTGGGTCTAAAATGTTTCAAATTTAGTGCTGCATGCCTTATTCATATTTTTAGTAAACAATGGATTTTTAACAAATAAAAAACAAATTTTCGACAAAATAGTTAAATTTACAACCCAAGAAATTACTTTAACAAATAAATTTTTTAACTTAAACATTGTAGTTTATACTGAAGTTTGCAGTTGAAAAAATTGATTTTTAAAACCAAATAAACGAGATTTTATCAACAAAAGAAATCAATTTTTATCTAAAACAAATTAATATTTAAAGTAGAATAATTCGCCAACAAAGAAGGTAAATTTATAACTAAAAAGAAAATTTTTCGAGAAAAAAAATGGTCAAAAAAATTGTTCAATTTTCATCTATAGAAACGAATTTTAAACTAAAAAAATAAATATTCGATCAAAAATGGACTAATCAAATTTTCAGACAAGAAATAGAATTTTCAACAAAAGAAATTAATTTTCAACTAAAATTATAATGTTTCAACGAAAAATTGAATAGGTAAATTTTCAGTTGAAAAATAATTATCAACCCCAAAAATCAAAGTTTCAACAAAATATTTAAATTCCTAAGAAAAAAATTAAATTTGCAAAAAATATTTTAATTTTCAAACCAAGAACTTTCTACCGAAAACAGAATTTCAAAATTTTCAAAATCAATTTTAAAACAGCAACAATTTTTGTTAACAAAATACAAAAATTGTCAATGAAAATCGGTTAAATTATCAGTTTAAAAAATCAATTTACAACCAACAATTTTTCACAAAATAGTGCAATTTCCAAAAAATAGATTAACTTTTAACCACTTCATACCAAAAAGAAAGAAGTTTCAAGAAAAAATGCATTTCCATCCAAAGAAATGAATTCTTGATTAAAATGGATGAATTTTAAACAAGAAAAATAATTTTCTACCAAAAAAGAAGAATTTTTGACTGAGAAAGGTCAATTTCCTACAAAAAAAAATTCAACCAAAAATGATACAATTAAATTTTTAGTATAAGAAAATGTTTTCTCAACAAAAAAAGAATCGAATTCCAACAAAAAAACACACAATCGAATTTACAACAGAATAGTTCATTTTTTAAACATACAGTTAGATTTTCATTTAAAAAATTGTTTTTCAACCAAAAATGGAATGGAATGAATTCTGAGAGAAAAAAAATCACAATTTTTAAAAATTATTTCGTAGATTTTCCATATTATATAATTTTAGAAAAAATAAGGAATTTAATTCTTATTAAGCCTTCTTGCGCAATTTTGTCGCACCATTTTCTGTTATGTTTATGTTAGTTTGTAAAATTTGCTTTCAAATTTTAGTAAGTTTACGAAATATTCAGAAATTTTGAAACGATTAAAAAATAATTAAAACTTGCAAAAAAATCAGGACAAATTTGAATAATTCTTAAAAATTAGAAGATTAGAATGTTTGAAAATATTAGAAAAAAGAATTATTTTTCTAATAATCGTTTAAAAATTTTTAATAATTTTTATGTACCAAAATGTACTTTAAAAAAAATCAAAAATATTTTGAAACACATCAAACGATTTCCTAAAATTTAAAAGAAGAGTGTAGAAGATTTTAAAGCAAGATGTTTCAATTTGATAAGATTAAAAAGTTTTAAAAAACGTAAATAATCCAGTAATTCAAGAAATATTTAGAAGAATGGAAGAGGTTCAAATCTAATCTTAAACTTAAATTTTTTAGAAATGTAGATTTTCAAAAATTTCGAAAAAATAAACTTTAGAAGCTTTAAGGGAATTCAGAAAGATTTCAAGGACATAAATTTATTTTTCTTGAAATTCCTGTGAAAAATTTAAAAGAATATGAGTAAATTTTTTCACATCTTGATGCTTTTTTTTAAATTTTCAGAAAAATGTAGTAAGTTAAAATTTTTTTTGAAATTTATTTTATTTTAAACGTACTAGAAATATTAAATTATTCGTTGATATCTTCCAAACTTTTAAATGTCCTGATCATCTTTTAAAAAGACTCGAATTTTTCTAATATTTTTTTGAGGATTTTAAGAGAACAAGCCAAAAAGTTATTAACTTGACCTCATTCAAAAGACTGATCATTTGACAAAAATATTGAAAAATTTTCCTGTGAAAATGGTGTGAATAGGAATTTCACTAAAAAATGTGTGGGATTTTCTGAACAAAAAACATTTAGTGAAAAATCATATGCTGAAAAACGATAAGAGAAATATCTATTTCTTCAATCTCAACCATAATTTGAAAGGCGATTCTTCATAGTTTTTTTCTAACTAATGGAGATATTTTTATAATTTTATTCCTGAAATCTATTCCCTAAGGTCAAACATGGTACACAAATATCGTGAAATTTAAAAACACTAACTATTTACAGGAATTTTTAAAATAAAAATCATTGTATATCATATTCAAATAAATTTGTGCAATATTTATAAAAGTATTATTATTCTTAATTTTAAAAATTAATCTATAGAGAGTACAGTTTTTATTTGAAATTTCACGACGGTCTTTTGTACCATGTTTGACCCTCGGCCAGAATGAAGGAAAAATAATCTAAAAATATGTTCATTAGTTATTAAAATGCTACAAGGACTTACCTTAACCATTTTTTTTCTCTTTTTATAATTATGAGATATTTCTCCATAAAATAAATTTTGTTGCATTTATTTTACAATTATTTACAATCAATTTCCAATAACAATTATTTTACAATGTAAATAAAATTGTAAAAGCTAAATTTTGTAATTTTGAGATAAGTATTTTAAGGCATTAAAGGTTTTGTAAAGATTTCATATACAATAAAATAAGTATTGTTAGTTTATAAATTTATATGTAAATAATTATTATAAGATTCTTAAGAAAATTAAAAAAAAGATTTTCGAATATATCAGATGTGTCAGAAAAGATCCTAGGAGATTTTTAAGACATTTTATTTTTATTTTGTAGGATTTTAAAAAATATTATGAAAATTTCTTATCTATTTAAAATGTTTTGAATTCTTCAAGATATTCGTAGCTCTCTCGAGTTTTTATCAAAAATTAAAAAAATCATTCAAAATGTAGACAAAAATTTCCTTAGAATCTTTTAACTGTTCCCAAGCATTTTAAGAAACCATGTTTATTCTCCTGAAACCTTTCGAGATTCCTTTAAAGTTCCTAAAGTTTATCTTGCGTTTCTAAAACACTTCTAAAGTTTAAATTTTTTGCAATTCTTATCAAGTCTACTTGATACTTCCTGAATTCACTTGATTATTTACTTTTTTTTTAACTTTTTAATCTTATCAAATTGAAGCATTTTGCTTTAAAATCTTGTACACTCTTCTTTTAAATTTTAGGAAATCGTTCGATGCGTTTAAAAATCTGCTTGAATTTTGTTTAAAGTACATTTTTTTAAATAAAAAACTTTTAAAAACTTTCGCACGATTATTAGAAAAATAATTCTGTTTATATAATCTTGTCAGACCTTTTAATTTCTAATCTTTAAAAATTATTCAAATTTTTCTGGTTTTTTTTTAATTCTGCAAAATTTTAAAAAATGCCTCCAAAATTTTTCAGATGCTTTGAGAATATTTGAAATCTTTTGCAATATTTTGAAATGATTAAATATAATATTGTCAAATTAATTGTTGGAAATGAAAAATTATGTTAATTATTCCTTTAAAAATCTTTGAAGTTTTCATTATTTTCGAATCGTTTTAAAATGTTTGAATATCTCTAAAACTTACTCAAATTTGAAAGAATTATGTTCCTTAATTATCTTAATTATGTCTGAAATGTTAAGTGTATTTAAATAATACAATTTTTAATGTTTCCATATTTTTAGAAATAATTCAACAAATTTTATATATAATTAAAATAAACTTTTTTTAAATCTCATTGTACTTATTCCAAGTTATCTTTTTTGAATTTTCAAAATTTCTGTAATTACTTATTCTGATTGGAAATAATTGAACCTTTTGCGATTAAAATCAGGGATTCTGCTTGAGAAGAAATGCGCTGAAAATAATTTTAAAAAAATCATTCGAAGTTTAATTTTAAAGACTGATAATTGTATACAATTTCCAGGCTCATCTTTCTTATTCTTCTACAGGAATTTTTCGGTTTTTCAGTTTTTTATATCAGTTTATCCTACGTTTCTAAAACTTCTCTGAACTTTAAATTCTTTTTAATCTCATCAATTCTACTCAATATTTATTGATTTTATTCGATTATTTGCACTTTTAAAAAATTTGTAATGATATCGAATTAAAAAATGTTGATTTTAAAACCTTTTACACTCTTTTTCGAAATTTTAGGAAATTGTTTGATGTGTTTAAAAATCTTCTTTAATTCTTTTTCAAAGCACATTTTACAAAATAAAAAATTATTCAAAATTTTCACACGTTACTTAGGAAAATAATTATTTTTTTCTAATCTTTTCTGGTCTCCTAATCTCTCAAAATTATTCAAATTTTTCCTGATTTTTTTTATTTTGCAAAATTAAAAAATTATTGCCTTTAAAATTTTTCAGATACTTCGACAATTTTTGACGTATTGTGTAACAAAATTGCACAAGAAGGCCTAATAAGAATTATTTAAAAATTTTAAATTTCGATTCCCAATGAAGTGAAGATGGAGTAGGATCTTTTTTGCAAGAAATAATTTTAATTTAATAAGAATTATGTTTCTTAATTCAAGATGTACAAAAATTTACTCATAATCTATTAAATTTTTCACAAGGAATTTTAAGAAAAATAATTTTATCTCCTTGAAATCTTTTTGAATTCTCTTAAAGCTCCTAAAGTTTATTTTTTCGAAATCTTTGAGAATCTACATTTCTAAAAAATTTAAGTTTAAAATTAGATTTGAATTTCTTCCATTCTTCTAAATATTTCTTGAGTTTACTGGTTTATTTACGTTTTTCAAAACTTTTCATCAAATTGAAACATTTTGCTTTAAAATCTTCTACACTTTTAAATTTTAGGAAATATTTTGATGTGTATCAAAATCTTTTTGATTTTTTTTAAGTACAGTTTTGTAAATTGGACCATTCTGTTGTAAATTCGATTTATATATTTTTTTAAACAATTTTCAGTTGAAAATTCATTTCTTCCATCGAAAATGAAACTATTTTAAAATTAAAATTTTCTGAAATAACTATTTTGGTTGATAATTGAACTGTTTTGTTGGAAATTCGATTCTTTTTTTGTTGAGAAAACATTTTCTTATACTAAAAATTTAATTGTATCATTTTTGGTTGAATTTTTTTTTTGTAGGAAATTGACCTTTCTCAGTAAAAAATTCTTCTTTTTTGGTAGAAAATTATTTTTCTTGTTTAAAATTCATCCATTTGAATCAAGAATTCATTTCGTAGGATGGAAATGCACTTTTTGTTGAAACTCCTTTCTTTTTGGTATGAAATGGTTAAAAGTTCATCTATCTTTTGGAAATTACACTATTTTGTGAAAAATTGTTCGTTGTAAATTGATTTTTTAAACTGATAATTTAACCGATTTTCGTTTAAAATTTTTGTATTTTGTTAACAAAAATTGTTGCCGTTTCAAAATTAATTTTGAAAATTTTGAAATTCTGTTTTCGGTAGAAAGATATTGGTTTGAAAATTAAAATATTTTTTTACAAATTAAATTTTTTTCATAGGAATTTAAATATTTTGTTGAAAGTTTGATTTTTGGGGGTTGATAATTATTTTTCAGCTGAAAATTTATCTATTCAATTTTTCGTTGAAACATTATAATTTTAGTTGAAAATTAATTTCTTTTGTTGATAAAATCGCATTTATTTGGTTTTAAAAATTAATTTTTTCAACTGCAAACTTCAGTATAAACTACAATGTTTAAGTTAAAACATTTATTTTTTAAAGTAATTTCTTGGGTTGAAAATTTAACTATTTTGTCGAAAATTTGTTTTTTAGTTGTTAAAAATCCATTGATTACTAAAAATATGACTAAGGTATGCAGCACTAAATTTGAAACATTTTAGACCCAGAAGTTTGTCTCCTATATCTATGTACATAAAGTCAATTATATTTGCCTCTTCGCAATAAGCCTAATGGTTCTAAGGTAACTCGGGATTTCAAAACCTGAAAAAATTTGAGGAGCAGCTAGATCGTCATTCGTGAGGTCCGGAGAGCTCGGATTCCTGCTCGTGCATTTTCGGCTTTACACGAGACTGGGCTTCGCAGCATTTAACAGAGCCGACTCACCGATACACTACGTTTAAATGTATCGCTTCCAGATGGGAGAGTGGTGGGGGCAGAAAAATCCCACGTTCTGGAGACACTGGCACGTCATGCGAGGCACGCGCGTGCGTGAATGAAACAAACACTCAGTGCGCGTGGGCTTACTATCCTAAAATAATTTATTTATATGAAAGGAGGTAAAGAAAAAGGTTGAATTAAATAAATGTATCGGAATTTATTAACAAAATAGCACGCCTATAGCGGAGATGGTGAAAAAGCCCACAATCGCGATCGACTGTCCTCAAATTTTCATTTCTTCCCAGATGATAGCGCTAAGTGCGGAAACTCTAGGAAATACGAGAACATGTGAAGTAAATTTTGAACCGGTATGAATATAACCTATTAATGCCGTTGTGCAATTGCTAACTGTTTGTATTTAGTGTAAACAATTGTTGTGCAAAGTGTCTGTACCAAAAACCTATATAATAAGTGATACAACAATGTCCAGTGAAAAAACTGTATCGCACAATTTACAATATATATCGTAATTCCTGCGCTATATCTCGTAATTATCGCATTATAATATCGCAAAATCGTGTATAGTACATTGCAAGTTTTACAGTATATACCGCATAATTGTGCAATCAATAACGTAAGAAATGGGGATTCCCATCCGTCAGTTACATTTTGCAATTTTGCTAAATTGTATTAGGTAAGTTCTAATTCGTCTACAATAATGTGATTTATTTCGGAGGAAATATGTCAGTAAGTACATATTTTTTTGTGTTTTCTGTCGTAAATTCTACATGTTTTACTGAAATTTGCTCACTTCAGCGCAGGATTTCAAAATTTTATGAACGGTTATTTATCTTGCTCAGAATCTTAAACAATTTATCCTAATGACTTTTTTCTGTAAAAAGTAAATTATCAGAGTTGAGCATTTTCAAAATAAAAAAAAAAATTAAAATGAACATTTTAAGCCAAACAACGCATGATATGAAAAAAAGTCAAGGGAAGAAAAACGTTGATTTTTGAAAAATTAAAATTCTATGTGCTGTTATTTATAGTACTCAGAAACTCAAACAATTTATTCTTATGATTTTTTTCTATTAAAAGAAAACTACCAGAATTAGAGCATTTTTTAAATCCAAAAAAACAAACTAAAATGAACATTTTTAGCCAAACAACGCATGATATGAAAAAAAGTTAAGAGAAAAAAAAGTTACATTTTGAAAGCCCTACAAAATTATCATAACACATTTTTTTATTTGGTCCAAAATTTGGAATTTTATCGTACGAAAAATAATGAAAAATCCAAAAACTCCGTTTTTTGGTCAAATTATGTGAGCTACGAAAAAAATGAGACAAAAATTGTTCATCCAAGAAAGAGCTAAAATTATGGATAGGACAGTTAGTTTTTGCTTTAGTCGTAAAAAATAACATTCTAAATAAAAATATTAAATTTGTTTAAAAAAACGACACAAGGTATGAACTTAAATTACCAGACAACAGTTGTTCGCCTAAAAAGATCCATAAATTTATTATTAATCATTTTTCGATTGGATGAGTAGATCTTCTTTTAATCGTGAAACATAAGATAAAAAATGCAAAAATGAACTTTTTGGGAAAAGCACAGAAAAGACGAAAGAGGACGTAGGCTCCTATATAGGACCCTATATAGGTTCCTGTATTAGAGCCTATGCAGATGCGCAGTAGTTTTTATTTAATCGTAAAAAACATTAAAAATAAAAAATTATAAAACCAAGGAAATAAGAATTAGTATGATTCAATTTTTATGCATATTATGAATTGTAATGATATACATTTATTGAAATGATACATGTTTCAGAGCAGCTTAGAATACAATTTAAAGCAAAATAAGAAACAAATACAAAAATAATCATGATAAATACAATATGCTTTTTATTTTGTAATTTTTTTGTAATTAATTTTAACGAAAGAGAATTTAGAATTACAAAATTACAGTGGTGGATGTTTTGAGTCTTAATTTTTAAACTATACAAATTTGAACAAAATGCTACGAAATAGAAAGCCTTGAATTGTTAAAATTGTAATGAGCTAAATTTTAATTTTAAACGCTACAATTTTAATTTAAAAAAAGATTCAAAATTAATTTAAAACTTGAAATTATTTCTAATGATTTGAAACACGATGTAGATTTTTATAGATTTAAAAAAAAAGCTTTTTGAGTATTTTGTATTTTAAAATATTTAAAAAGAATAAAAAATTGAAAATGATTTTTTATTTTGAAAAATTAACTTTAAGTTAGTATTTGAAAAGATTTTAAAAATTATAAAAAAAATCAGGACGATTTGAAGGCAATTTTTTTATTTTGCAGTTTTTTAATGTTAGGAAAAAAATCTAGTTAACAAAATGTATCAATTTTCAACCCAAACGTTTACTTTTTAGCAACATAAATTAACTTGCTATCAAATAATTTGTGTTTTAACTAATACAATCTACAGGATAAAGTTTCAACTAAAAATGGAATAGTTCAATTTCCACATAAAAACGATTAATTTTTAATCAATCATAGAATAGTTACACATTTTCAGATAAAGAAAAACCATTTTTAACAGAAAAAATGAATTTTCAATAAAGTTGTTAAATTGTTAACCAATAAGATAAATTTTCGAAGTAGAAAATTAATGATCTACAAAAAAAGACAAATTTTAAACAGAATACATGCATTTTCAACGAAATTATTTAATTTTAAAGTCAAAAAGACGAATTATCTACAAAAAGTTGAATTTTGTAAGCAAAAAATATGAGTTTTCAATCAAAGAGTTAAACTTTCAGCCAAATAGTTCAATTTTCAACCATAATTATAAAACGTTGTTAAAAAAACCGTATTTTTTTGACAAAGTAGTTCAACTCTTAGTGAAATAATCGACTTTTAAACCAAAGAAGATGTACAGTTGATATTTCAACCGAACAATTGGATTTTTAACCAAAAATGACAAATTTTCAACCAAAAAGATTAGATTTCTACCAAACAAGGTAAATTTTAACAAAATACAGGAATGTTCAACGCAATTATTTAATTTTAAAGTCAAAGATAGTATTATCTACAAAAAGCTGAATTTTCAAACCAAAAATATGATTTTTCAACCAAAATTTTAATTTTGGACCAAATAGTTTAACTTCTTATCAAATTGTTAACTTTTAACGCCCAAAAGATGTATTTTTTACAAAAAAGTAAAATTTTTAACAAAAAAGGTAATTTGAAGGCAAATAGTTGAATTTTCAACTATAATTATGAAAATTTGCGAAATTTAAATTAGACCAAAATCCAAATTAAAAATCCCATTTAACGTCCATTAATCAAATTGATGCAAAATCCTGTTAAACAAAACAAGAATCCAACGACCAAATTTAGACCACAACGAATAAACGAAAACCAAAAAAACCCTATTGTAATCTGAAAAAAAATAAAATAAAATTTTCGGAAAAAAATAAAAAAGAGGAAAGAAAAATGAGAAGGCAGCCAACCACATTCCCTTCCTTCTCTTTTTCTTTCTTTCGTCTTTTAACCGAATTTTCCAACCAAAATTTATGATTTAAATTTTTAACAATATAGTTGCATTCACAACAAAATGACTTTTCAACCAAAAAATATTTCCAGTTGACATTTCAACATAAAAATTAAATTTTTAACCAGAAAGTATCAATTTTCCATAAAACAATTTAATTTCTACAAAGAAAGATGAATTTTTAACAAAATACATGATTTTTTTAACCAAAAATGGTATAGATTAATCGTCAGTTTCAACAATATATTTTCAACAACACATGAAACATATTTTTATCAGAATAGTTAAATTTTCAACGAAAGAGATAAACCTTCAAATACAAAAATAAATAAATTTTAACAAAGTAGTTAAACTTTTGATAGAAAAGAGGACTTTTTTTACAAAATAGTTACATTTTTAACAAAAGAATTAATTTTTCAACGGAAGAATTGAGTTTTTAACCAAACGAGATTTTGACAATGTTGTGAATATTTGAATTTTAATAATTGATAAAATGATAACGTGAATTATCCAAAAATTTTCCAAGTTTTTCTTTAGTGTGTGATATTGTTTAAACTAAAAAGAAAAATATTTGTATTCTAAATCTATCTGCGTTACCTATCTATAAATATTTATATCAATAGTTCAAAAGAAAAACACTTTAAAGAAATATGTGGATAATTTCTTGGCAACACACCTTATCGTTTTCTTAAACAGATGTAGTAATTATTTAGTTTGTAAAATATAAGGAAAAATCTTTATAAAAATATCCTAATTACTCCTGTTAGGAAAAAAAGAAAGAAACTTCGAAATGTGTTTGAGAAATTTCACGGAAAAAAAAGTTTTGGAAATGTTGTGAGTACATACATTTTTACATGTATTGTCAAAAAATTATCCAAGTAGAGTAGAGAACCTGCAATTGATCCATTGATAAACTAGAAACTTTGAAAACATAAATTACTAAATTGGAAGGAAGGTCATGCAATAAAAGAAAAACCACAAT
>NC_046665.1:38224886-38242417 GCF_010883055.1 Belonocnema kinseyi
GGCTTGGTGGGAAAAGCCTGAAAGGCATAAAAAACCACTTAAATGGACCTACAAAAAAATTTTGGAATAAGAAAATAAAAAGAAGTGCCCCTCGCCTCTAACAAATTAAAAATAAATAAAATCATTTTATATAATATAAACATAAACAGTTAAAAGACCAATTATTTGATAGCAAATTAATTTATTTTGTTAAAAAGTAAACGTTTGGGTTGAAAATTGATATATTTTGTTAATTATATTTTTTTCCTAACAGTAAAAAAACTGCAAAATAAAAAAAGTTGTTTATAATGGATTGTTTTAAATGAACCATCAAATATTGCTAATAATTAACGACATTTCTTTTTTTTTTAATAAAAAGTTTCAAATTGAATGGGTTAAAAACAAAAATTTTTTAGGCTGAAATAATATTTGAAGTCACAATTGAAAATAATTTTAAAAACTAATATCTATTAATTCTTTAATTTTTGAACGGATTCAGAATCATCTTGCAAAATGAATTGTTTTAAAATTTTTAATACTTTAAATTCAATTTAAAAACTTTATTTAAAAATTCTTTCAATTAAAAACAAATCACAACCGAAAACGAATAAATTAATTTTCTATCAAATAATTGGCGTTTTAACGAATACAATGTACAGGATAAAATTTTAACCAAAAATGAAATAGTTCAATTTCCAGATAAAAACTGTGATAAAAAATTGAATTGTACAAGAAAAAAAGACAAGTTTTAAACAAAATACATGAATTTTCAACGAAATTATTTAATTTTAAAGTCAAAAAGACAATTTACCCACAAACAGTTAAATTTTTTAAGAGAAAAATATGAGTTTTCAATCAAAGAGTTAAACTTTCAACCAAATAGTTGAATTTTTAAAATTTTCAGTTTCAAAAATGTATTTTCAAGGATGCCATTCGGTTCGGTTTTGATTCCTCTAGAATCAAACCGGAGGACCTATGACAACGCCACCGAATGCGTCCTCGGGTTGCGGATAGAGGGTCCCTGTATCAAGCGTTTCTGCTGAATATGGTAACAAAAATAAATAGGTAGTCGCGGACAATTGTCCAGGGGTGGTCCCGAAGAAATTTACCCCCAAGCAGAGGTGTGAAAACCGTGCCGAAAGCTGAATGGCGACTGGGTGAGGTGTCTAGAACGGTGACTCTGGGATACCGGGCGACCTTTCAGAGTACGCAGCCTTATCCTTGCATGCAGGGCTCTACAAAGATGGACGAACCCCTTTCCCTAGCTTCTCGTGGGAACAACAATGGCAACACCAAACATAGTTGTAGTAAGTGCGGTTCAAAACTACAGAACGCGCAGGGCTCCCGGCAATGGGTCGGCCAACAATGCCGATCACTCTAGAACTGGGGACCCCAATGAAAATGGATTCAATGCAATGGATCGGCGGGATCTCGCGACCTTTACGTGGACGGAGCGACTGAATCACGGCTTGCTACAGTGCTACGATGCGAGTGTGGCCCCTGAACGGGGTTACATGGCATGGCTGCATGCTCTGTGGTGCGAGAAACACCCGGAGCTATCGCACTTTTCGCAGCAACGTCTGCGAAACCATGCTGAACTACTCCGAAAAAGGGGCTATGTAAGCGGAACGCCTACTCTACCACAGCTAGAACAAGCCGGCAACAGAGAAAGAGAGGCGTCTCTAAGACCAACCGCGGGCAGGCATCCAATGGAGGAAGAGCGATGCTTTATGACCCGGAGAAACATCAACACCAAGGTTTCTCTCAAGCCTAAAGGTCTGGCTGAAATGGATGATGAGCTTCGTGGACATTCTTCCGGAGAATCCGACCTCTAGGCTATCAATTATTGTGTGTATAATTCAGCGAGAGCTTTGGCCGATGCAAACCGTGAAACAAAATCAACGGTTGATCATAAGACTAAAAGATAAATGCACCAGCTTGCCATAAAGATAGGATGGGCAAGACAGTACGCGTCCAGCATTCAGTGTGTGATTGACTACATCACATCTGGCAGAAATTATACCGCCAAGGTTCGAAAGTTCGCGTGCGAACTCCGGACCCGTTATCACACACTTAACAAGTCAAAGCTGCTGACCATCAGGCAGCACATTGTTGAGAGAATACGGATACTATCTGACGCTAAAAGAAGTCTAGAGCGGAGAGAGAGGTGGGTCAGAGAAAATCAACAGTTTCTCTCTGACCCATCTCGACTCTTCCAAGATCCTCCAGTTACTGTCGAACACCCACCCAAACCAGAGCAGCTCGAAGTATTTTGGAGAGAAGTCTACGAAGTGCAGCATAGACTGGACGAAGACTCAGAAATTATAAATAGCTTCAAGGAGCTATGTGATGCCTTCATGACACCTGATAAAGAATGCCCACCCATCACTACCGAGGAGGTGAAAAAAGTATTAAGAGGGATGAAGAACTATTCCGCACCAGGACCAGATTGTATCAAAACCTTCTGGTCGAAGAAATTTTCTTCAACCCATCAGCATTTGGCCCGTATTTTCACCTCATATTTAAAGTCGAAAGAGCCGATTCCGGAATGGTTGGTGGAAGGGCGCAAAATACTCCTGCCGTAAATAGGCAACTTAGCTGACCCGAAGAATTACAGGCCAGTCACTTGTCTGAACACACTAATGGCCTAAAAAGCATCCCTGCGTGTCAACAATATGTTAAAACACTTCCGGGAAAAATGCAGAAGGCGGTAGTACTTGGGTCGCTCCGTATTCTTAGGGTGCACGAGGCTTTTGCTGGGTCGTCGTATTGATTCCGTTACATACTGTAACAACCTAACTCACAGTCGTGAGACGTGGTTGTGGCTGAAATTTTACCGCGATTTCGCTGGCAGTGGGTGCAATTTTCCAGATTAGCACCGGCTGCTGGCGAAATCCTGTGGTAGTCCTTATGACAAATTTTTAATTATATATACATATATAATAGTATTAATATTTATATAATTTATATTTTATACTAGAAATAACGTAACCTCAAAATATAAATCCATTTTTCCTGTTAAAAATTATTTATCTTCATCTGAAAATGTAACTATTATAGGATTGATTAAAAATTAATCGTGCATGTTGGTTAAGTTCAAAATCGTTTTTTTTTATATAAAACATTAATCTTCTTGGTCGAAAATTCACCTTTTCCTTTAAAAATTTAACAATTTTGTTGAAAATTCGTTTTTTTTTTCTTGTTGAATTCAATTTTTTATCACAGTTTTTATCTGAAAATTGAACCATTCCATTTTTGGTTGAAATTTTATCCTGTACATTGTATTAGTTAAAGCTCCATTTATTTGTTGAAAAATTAATGAATTTTTTTTTAATTGAAAGAATTTTTAAACAAAATTGTTTGAACTGAATTGCAGGTATTAAAAATTGAAAAATAATTGATTTTACATGATGATTCTGAATCCGTTCAAAATTAAAGAATTAATAGATATTAGTTTTTAAAATTATTTTCAATTATGACTTCAAATATTTTTTCAGTCTAAAAAAAATTTATTTGTAAGCCATGTAATTTGAAATTTTTTAATTAAAAAAATAAAATTTCGTTAATTATTAACAATGTTTGACCGTTTATTTAAAACAATCCATTATAAACAACTATTAAGAACTATACAAATTTGAACAAAATGCTACGAAATAGAAAGCCTTGAATTGTTAAAATTGTAATGAGCTAAATTTTAACTTTGAACGCTACAATTTTAATTTAAACAAAGATTCAACATTAATTTAAAACTTGATATTATTTCAAATAATTTGAAACACGATGTAGATTTTTGCAGATTTAAAAAAAATTCAGATTTTTGAGAATTGTAAAATATTTAAAAAGAATAACAAAAATTGTTGTGATTGCTAAGAAAATTGAAAATTATTTTTTATTTTGAAAAATTAATTTTAAGTGAGTAATTGAAAAGATTTCAAAAAAAAATAATCAGGACGATTTTAAGGCAATTTTTATTTGCAGTTTTTTTAATATTATGAAAAAAATATAATTAACAAACTATTTCAATTTTCAACCCAAAAGTTTACTTCTTCTGTATTCATAATGTTTCCCCTAAGGGTTTACATGACTTCCATTCCTTACAATATTTCCTTTATGTCTATATTTTTTTACAATCTTATCCTTTCTATATGTATACAATTATTTACAACTATTTACATAAAGTCTTATATCTAGTTCCTTATTTCTATTTCCTGCGATAGCGCAATTTAGGACTTATTAGCAAGCGAGTCAGTGAGCGAACGAAAGCGAGAGTGCAATCGAGAGAGAGAGAGAGAGAGAGAGAGAGAGAGCATGATAACGCAAACGCATCTTAATCTGCTTAACTTTTACTTTTCCATTACTTATAATTTTCACGCTTCTAATCCAAGCGACTTCCGTTTCATTTTTCTTTCACTTTTTTATACCTCCATTTACCTTTTTCACGTGCATTATTTCATTCTCCCTCATTCGCTCCTCTAGCACCATCCAACTCATTCATCCATTCTTCTCCTAATCCATCTTCCCCTAGAATCTTAACCACATTTTCTTGCCAGCTTCCTTTATCTTCCATTCCTCTCCTACATCCTTCCCATACATGCTCCCATGTTTCCTCCTCCCATTCACATATTCTACACTTTCTGTTCTTTTCTTTTCCCCAGTACATTCCCTCCCTTACCTCGTTTCTCAGTCTAAATCTTCCTATTCTGGTCCACCTTCTCTCTCCCCATCCCTTTTCTAAATACTTTGGCACCCCTTCCTTTTTTATCATCTTATACCATTTATTGTATTTTGATTCTTCAATCGCCCCCCATCTTTCTATTAATTGTCTTTTCCTCTCCATTTTTTCCAATTCTTCATAGTTTACTCCAGTCCCGTCTTCTATTTCTCTATCATTAAAGAACTCCCTCCTTTCTTCTTCCCATCTCGTTAATTCGATCGCCCTCCCTCTCCTCTCTTCTACCTCCATCAAACACTTTCTCGCCAACTCCCATCCTTCAGCTTTGTCTCAAATTTCCATGCCCTCTTTCCCGCTCTAATACTTAACTTATCCCTTCGCGCTTCTTCTCTCACGATATATCCTGGCGTCCTCCAGTCTGCCCCTAGTGTCCACCTTATATACTTTTCTTGTAAACTCTCAATATCTTTTCTTTCTTTCCATCCAGATATCTCTGCTCCATAACCTAATACCGGCCATACCAGCGTATCAAATAACCACATTCTCCTCCAATTTCTTTATCCTTCTTTTTCCTATTCCCCATATATGCTTCATTACCCCTGATGCATTTTTATCCTTTCTCTTATATGAGCTGTATGATCTCCATTCGTTTGCAAGATATATCCCAAATATTTATACTCTTTGACTTCTTCTAACTTTATTCCTTTCCATCTCCCTGTCAATTCTTTCTTCCTTCCCCCTCCTTTTTTAAACTTTATTATCTTTGTCTTTTCTACATTTATATTCAGCTTTTTCCCATCTAAGTATTTCGCTAATCCTGTAATTAATCTCGCCATCCCTTCTTCATCCTCTGCCATCAACACTATGTCGTCTGCGTATGCCAGTGTATATATCTTTTCCTTCCCTATCCTAACTCCTCCCCAACCCTTTCTCCTCATTTCTTCTTCCAAGTCTGATATTAATAAATTAAATAAAAGTGGGCTCACAGGACACCCTTGTCTGACACCTCTCACCAACCAGAAACTATCTTCTATTTGCTCTCCTACCTTTACCCTGCTTCTTGTCTCTCTAAAAATTTCCGATACTCTCTTCATTAATCCCTCTATTATCACCTTTTTTACCATAACTTTTTCTATTTCTCCTCGGTCTAATGAGTCAAACGCCGCCTTTAAGTCCACGAACATTGCTATCATTTCCCCTTTTTCCATTTTAATTCTCTTTTTACTAGATAGTTCAGAACATATATGTTGTGCATTACCCCCATTCCTTTTTTAAACCCTGTCTGAGTCGGTGACTCGATCTTTTTTTCTTCAACTTCTGTCTTCAATCTCTCCGATAAAATAGTTACATATACTTTATACAGTGTTGGCATCAACGTCACCCACCTATAATCTTTAACCTCCTCTCCCTTGCCTTTCTTTACTATTGGTATAAGTACTCCTTCTTTCCATAACTCTGGCCACCCCTCTCCTCTCCATACTCTATTACACATTATCCATGCCCATTCCTCTAGTTCCTGCCCTCCATATTTCTATACTTCATTTGGAATCTCATCTATACCAGGTGCCTTTCCATCCTTTATTATTCCTAAAACTTTAACTATTTCTTCCCTTGAAATTTCCTCTTCCTTATCTCTTTCTCTACCATATTTTCCTCCCTTTACAACTTTTCTATCTACTCCATTCTATCATTTCAATATCTTGGTTTACTCTTTTTCTTCTTTTTCTTTCTCTATTTACTACCTTCCCTACCTCTTCTTCCGTCCTAGCCTTCTCCGCCTCTTCCTCAAACCTTTTATTCTCTTCCTCTTTCTTTTGATAACACAACTCAGTATACTCTTTCTTTTTTTTCCTATATTCTCCCCCATTACTTTTTTTCTCCACTTTCTTAATTCCTATCTGACCTCCTTTTTTTTCTCTTTGCAGTCCTCATCCCACTCACTTCTATTCACCTCTTTACTAAATTCATTTTTGTTTGTGCACTCTAATCCTATTTTTATTTCTCCTTTCATTTTTTACATCTCCTCGTCCACATTTCCCTCTCCCATTTTGATATTTCTTATTTTTTCTCTAAACTGTTCTTTTCCTTCCCTTGACTATTCCCCTTTTTCTACACATTTTACACTTTCTCCCCTTTTACTCATATTGCTGTTGCTTTTTTGTCCCTCTAATGTCACTATTAAGGGAAAGTGATCCGAATCAATATATTCTCCTACCTCTAGTTTCTTAACCTTCTCTCTTACCTCATCATCCACTATCACATAATCAATTACCGTTCCCCTTTTACTTCCTAAGCGTGTATATTCTTCTTCTTCGTCCCCTTCTATATTTTCGTTTAAGATATACCATCCGAACTCGCATTGAAATCCCCACCTATTATCATCCTAATATCTTCTTTATTTTTTTCAATCATTTCTTTTATCTCATCTGCTTTTTCCTGAATATCACCGTTCACATAAATCCCCACTACCTTTCACTTCTCTCCTCCCATTATTGTCTCTTCTACTATTGCTCCTTCTTTTTGTTCATTCTTGTCTTTCTTATCTTTCCCTGTTATACATTCATTCCTTACTCCCATCACCATTCCTCCCATTGCTCTGCCCTTTTTATTCTTCCTCTATGCATTTTTGCACTTGTCATTTGTAACCTGTTGGTAACCTTCTTCTTACTCTTTCCCATCCCTTTTCATGGAGCCACCTCTCCATCATTATGACTACATCCCATTGTGTCAAATTTCTCATAAACTCCTTATCCTTTCTCTCCAATCCTGCTATATTCCAGTAACAAATCTTCCATCCTTCCCTACTTTCGTTTCTCATCTTTTTTCCCTTCTTACTATATCTTATTTTCCTATCTCCCGTTCCTTCCTCTTCTAGTTTCCCTGCACCTCATTTCTTACTATCTGTTCCCTTTCTTCATCCCAATCCCACCATACTCCATCTATCTGCATTCTCCCATACTTAACCCATGTTCTCTTTCCCTTTTTTATTTCCTCTTCCGCTTCTTTCCTTAATTTATACTGCATCTTCCTTTCTACCCATGTCAAATCATCCTCTATTCTCTCTGGACTACCATGTAATAACCTCTTCTTTGTCATCAACTCCCTCTTATGTTCCCATTTCTTTAGTTTCATCTGTACCAATATCTCCCCTCTTTCACTTCCCTTCCTACATTTCGCATTTCCTCTATCTCTACCTTAGCATCAATCCTTTTTAGTACTTCGTCCACCCCTTCCTTCAGCTCCTTCCCCTCTAATATTATACCCTTTATCACTATGTTTAATTTTCTTTCTTCCCTCTCTTTCCTTTCTAATCTTTGTTCTATTTTTCTCAGCCTTACCATTTCCTTATTCCCACTCTCGCCCCCACCGCAATCCCCATTGGAGTCTTCAAGTTTGTCCATCCTACCTCTCATCTCCTCTACCTTTTTATTATTATCTTCTTCTCGCTTCCATAGTTTTTGCTCCAATGACTCCATCCTCTTTTCTAATTTTTCCCTGATTTCTTATCAGTTTTTATTTCTTTCTTAACTTCAGCCATATCCCGCCTAATTTCCTTCTTTAATTCCTCCTCCTTTTTCTCCTCCTTTTTTTCATAAATCCGCATTACCTCTATCATCACTTCTCGAATTTCCTTTAGTCTTTCTTCTTTCATCGACACTTCATTTTCATCTCCGCTACCGTCAGCACCCTTACTGTTATCGCTTTTCCCTACCAAACTCTCCTTTTCTGGCGGCGATCTAAACATTTTCTGGTATTTTAGACTCGCCTCGATATCTTCCTTCTTTTCACTGCTTTCCCTCTCCCCTCTCCCCTCTCTTCCTTTTGATAAATGCTTTTATTGACCCTACGCTTTTTGCTCTTAATCTTTCCTTTTTTACAGTTTTTTTTGTACTTCCCCCTTGCATTCCTTTCCTTTATCTCTTCTTTCGGCGTACTGAACACTTCCTGCTCTAACTCTGTTTCTTCCGCGGAGATACTCGCTCCGCTAGCCATGAATCAAATTCAAACTTTCCAGCCTTCTATGCTTCCTTGCCTCTACCGTCGCTGTCTGGTACCTGTCTCGCCTTTCTTTGTCGCTACCCAACCCTGCTACTACCAATCCGTCAACACAGTCTTCCCACCATGTCACAAATCTCCAAACAAACTTCCACACAAATCGGTCTCAATCCTCCAAAATATCTAACTCCCCTTTGCAATCTCACAATCCCTCAATTAGATCTCTCACATCCACACCCTTCTACACACTTCCACAATCCACTCACCTCAATTTTCACCACAATATCAGAAAAACTCAGCTTCAACAATTCCCACTACTTTACACTTTCATGCCGGAAACGGAAGTCCCAAAAGTTTACTTTTTAACCAAATTAATTAATTTTCGATCAAATAATTGGTGTTTTAACTGTTTATGTTTATATTATATAAAATAATTTTATTTATTTTTAATTTGTTAGAGGCGAGGGGCACTTCTTTTTATTTTCTTATTCCAAAATTTTTTTGTAGGTCCATTGCGGTGTTTTTTAAGTCCTTTCAGGCTTTTTCTACCGAGCCAATATATTTATATATATGGCTCAAAATTGTTGTTTTTCTTTTATTGCATGACCTTCCTTCCAATTTAGTAATTTAAGTTTTTAAAGTTTGTAGTTTGTCAATGGATCAATTGCAGGTTCTCTATTATGCTTGGATAATTGTTTGACAATACATGTAAAAATTTATGTACCCACAACATTGCCGAAACTTTTTTTCCCGCGAAATTGGCCAAACACATTTCGAAGTTTTATTTCTTTTTTCCTAACAGGTGTAATTAAGATTTTTTAAATTCTAATTTCATAGCAATAATAGTTACATGATATTAATTTTAAAAACATAACCAATTACCAAAAAATTTTATATTTTTATAAAGATTTTTCCTTATATTTTAAAAACTAAATAATTACTACATCTGTTTAAGAAAACGATAAGGTGTGCTGTCAAAAATTATCCAAATATTTCTTTAAAGTGTTTTTCTTTCAACTACTTTGTTAAAATTTATTTTTATTATTTGAAGGTTCATCTCTTTCGTTGAAAATTTAACTATTCTGATGAAAATATGTTTTATGTGTTATTGAAAATACATTTTTGAAACTGACAATTAATCTATACCATTTTTGGTTATGAAAATTATGTATTTTGTTAAAAATTCGTCTTTCTTTGTAGAAATTAAATTGTTTCATGGGAAATTTATACTTTTTGGTTAAAAGTTGAACTCTTTGATTGAAAACTCATATTTTTCGCTTAAAAAATTCAACTTTTTGTAGATAATTCGTCTTTTTTACTTCAAAATTAAATAATTTCGTTGAAAATTCATTTATTTTGTTAAAAATTCTTTTTTTGTAGATCATTAATTTTCTTGGTCGAAAATTCATCTTATTGGTTGATAATTTAACAACTTTGTTGAAAATTCATTTTTTTTTGTTTAAAATTATTTTTCTTTATCTGAAAATGTAATTATTCTAGGACTGATTAAAAATTAATCGTTTTTTATGTGGAAATTGAAATATTCGATATTGGTTTGAAACTTTATCTTGTACATTGTATTTGTTAAAACACTAATTATTTGATAGAAAATTAATTTATTTGGTTAAAAAGTAAACTTTTTGGTTGAAAATTGATATATTTTGTTAATTAGATCGTTTCATATCATTAAAAAAACTGCAAAACAAATGCAAAAATATACATCGTGTTTCAAATTATTTGAAATAATTCCAAGTTTTAAATTAATTTTGAATCTTTTTTTTAATTAAAATTGTAGCGTTCAAAGTTAAAATTTAGCTCATTACAACTTTAACAATTTAAGGCTTCCTATTTGAAACCATTCTGTTCAAATTTATATAGTTTTTAATAGTTGTTTATAATGGACTGTTTTAAATGAACGGTCAAACATTGTTAATAATTAACGAAATTTTCTTTTTTTAATTAAAAAATTTCAAATTACATGGCTTAAAAATAAATTTTTTTTAGACTGAAAAAATATTTGAAGTCATAATTGAAAATAATTTTAAAAACTAATATCTATTAATTCTTTAATTTTGAACGGATTCAGAATCATCTTGCAAAATGAATTGTTTTAAAATTTTTAATACTTTAAATTCAATTTAAAAACTTTATTTAAAAATTCTTTCAATTAAAAAACAATCAATTTAAAAAAAATCAATTAATTTTCCAACAAATAATTGGTGTTTTAACTAATACAAAGCAAGGATAAAATTTTAACCAAAAATGGAATAGTACAGTTTTCAGATAAAAACTGTGATAAAAAATTGAATTGAACAAGAAAAAAACGAATTTTCAATAAAATTGTTAGATTTTCAAGGGTAAAGGTGTATTTTCGACTAAAAAAATTAATAATCTAAAAAAAAAGACAACTTTTAAACAAAAGTTGAATTTTTTAAGTGAAAAATATGAGTTTTCAATCAAAGAGTTAAGTATTCAACAAAATAGTTAAATTTTTAAAATTTTCAGTTTCAAAAATGTATTTTCAACAAAAGAGATGAACATTCAAATAAAAAAAAATAGAAAAGTAGTTGAACTTCTGATAGAAAAGAGGACTTTTTTACAAAATAGTTACATTTTTAACAAAATAATTAATTTTTCAACCAAATAATTGAGTTTTTATCCAAACGAGATGAATTCAAAAATCGCCAATTTCTTTAATTTCTTTCAAATGCGGATTAAGATATAAATAAGACTATTATAATATAACATAATTATAATATTATCATTAATAATATGAGTACACGCCCTACTACACCAAACGCAACAGCTGTCCTAAATGGTAACCAGCAAATCTTTTTCTCATAATCCATTTTTAAACCTAATCTTTCTATCATATTGGTTCCTATTATTCCTATCCATCTTAAATATGATACCAGCCTGAATAATAAGTATTTTTCCGTATGACCTACTTTGATTGGAACTAAAACTTCTGCCAGGCCCACTGGGCCGTAACTGGGTGGGGCGCTTATAACTCTGTTATAATCACTTATTTAAACTATTATCAGTATTATTTAAATTATTTAGTATTATTAATGTCCAAAACATTGATTTGTGAAAAATTATCGGCAATTGCTTTTTTTCGAGAGGTCATAAATTTCCTCTTAGTTTCCCATCGAAAAAAATTGGTAGATCTTGAAAAAGGTTGAGCGATCCAGGGTCACGCTGCACCTGTGGATTGTGGATACACCTGATCTAAGCCAATACGCAAAATTTTGCAAAATCTTCCCAAGAAAAGTTATAAAAATCGATTTTCATGAAAATCCTATAAAAATCATGGTTTCTTTTTTATGTAAACCAATGCGCACGATATCGCCAAATATTCTAAACAAAATGTGTAGATCTAATCGAGTTACACATATTTTCTACGTCATATTGTTATGTACAGGTGATTGTTTTCGCAAAACTTAGTGATTCACCTATCATCATGACAAAAAAACACTTAAAAGTCAAGGTTTTTTGTGTTTAGCTCAGTTAATACGCAAAATTTCGCAAAATCTTCGTAACAAAAGTTGTATACCTCATGGAGATACACATTTTTCGTTGAGAACATTTTTTTCTACGAGGTATAGTTTTCGAGAAAATTAGTTAAATATCTGATGAAATATAATAGATTTTAGTGCAATAAGAGACACGTCCTTCTCTACCGTCCGCGCCATTCGTTTGGAAAGCAGACATTGGATTAATTATTTGTTTGATAAATTGATGACATGCTCATGATAGATTAATAGATTCTGGTCTCTTAGACGCATCGAATCGATTGATTGATACACTTTGCGCTCTGTGACAGCCATGTCACAGAGCTCAAAATCAACCTCTTGCTCTGGAGAAAGCAGCACCCCCAGCAAAGTAGCAATCACCAAGATGGAAACAGAAGAAGTTGAAAGCAACTTCTGAGAAGTAACCACCAGGAGTAAGAAGCGAAAACTCGTTAAAGTATCGCTTAACGCTTCGGACAGCGATAATAGTAGCCAATCCTTAGTCACTTCAATCAGAGGAAGCAGTAGGACGTCGAGAACGTCAGTAATTAGCTCCGCGCAGCCTAACCTTAAAGGAGTAATTGATCCAACTAACATTAACACTAAAAAATCAGCAGGACTAGGAAACATACCCCCTATTAATGTAATTGTGGACGAGGCTAACCACCCCTACACAATTCTCCATACACTCCTGAAACAGTCCACTCAGTACCCACCAATAGTATATAACATCGGCCCAGATGTTTATTCAGTCTGCGTGTCTTATATTGAAAGCTACCGTAAAATTATAACTAATCTAGAGCAGCAAGGCTTCCAATACTATCTGTATAAAAGCATTAACTTGCCACCTATCAAAATCGTTATTCGGAATGTCCCCACTGCATTCACGGAAGATCCAGTTCTTTCTAAACTCAGAGAGGACGGATAGACTATTACGTCGGTCGCTCGCATGAGAAACCGACAAAACTAAGAAAGCGCTAGCTATGCTTCTGGTAACGGTCCTAAATACTCCATAAACAAAGGAACTTCTCAATCTCCAGTCCATTGCCTACATGAAAATAAAAGTAGAACCCTACGTTAAACCAAAGGAAACTTCACAGTGCTACAAGTGCCAAAGATTCCATCATGTCTCTGTCAAGTGCCTTGCCGCTCCACGTTGTGTGAAGAGCGGGTTCGCGCATCTGTGTCACGAATGCACAAAAGATCGTGAATCACCGGCTACTTGCGCTAACTGCGCTGAAGACCACACCGCGAATTACTGGCGATGTGCTGCCTTTAAGGGCATGTGATACTTAAAGTTTCCCCGGCTTTTTTTCCACAAAAATAAAAATTTTTAGAAACTGAATTCGGAGATGCTATAAAATATCATAACGGACGTCCCCGGACTCTTTTTTGCGGGATAATAACAAAAAAATTTATTGTGCTAAATACAAATTTTATGCATATGCATTATTTTGAGGTTACGTTGTTTTTCATCTCTGTCTTTCCGGTAATCTGGAAATTATTTATGAACTAAACTTTTTTGATTGCTTACAAACAAGGTTACTCCCGGGAGATTAGTTACTATGTTTATTTGTAAGTCCAAAGTTTTCGTCAAAAAATATTGTGCAGTTTGGAAGTAACGCTCGGGTGAATTGTAACGATCATAACCTCGAAATACACACGCACGTAGTTAGCAATATCAACAATTTTTTGATTTAAAAAAACACAAAAAAAGTGTGCGGGGACGACCGTTAGCATGTTCGATAATATTTCCCGGATTTTGAAGGCAAAATATTTCTTATCCTAGCAAAAAAGCCGGGGAATCTAACACTGAAAAAATCGATATTATTTCCTAAGCGCTATGCAAATTAATCACATTTTGCTAAATTAAAACTTTTTTGAATTAACCCACAAAAAGTGCATGGGGACGTCCGTTAGCATGTTCGCTATCATTTCCCAAATTTTTAAGACAAAATATTTATTATTCTAGAAAAAAAGCCCTTTAAACCAGCTGTACAGATTGAACCAAAAGAAAATCCGACACATGTCGACGCCCTAGTAGTCAATGCCCCAATATCGTAAAAATTACCGCATTATAGCACAGCCGTCGCCACTACATCAAAAATGAAGACAATTAAAAGTCACACTACACAGTCATCCAAAATCTCAAAACCCACTAATAATCGAGCTAAAGCACCAACCTCCGCGATATTTCCCATTCCACAAAACAAAAACACTCCAGTAATCACTCCCAATAAAAGTTCATCTACTCAAGATATAAAAATAAATCTAGTAAATTTCTTAAAAAGAGCTACAATCTTAACCACCGATATAATGGGGGACAAAATACACATTACGGAAGCTATAAATTTAACCGCCGAAATTATAAGTAATATACTTTCTCTTGCTATAGAAAATGGCCAACTTCAATAACAACGCACTAAAAATAATTTTTTGAAATGTTCAGGGTATCCTTTAAAAAAAGACACGAATTAGCAACATACCTCTACCAAAATAACATTACCATTTGCTTCCTCAGTGAAACTTCACTACGCGAATCCCTTCGCGTCGACCTAGTCCGTGGATATCAATTGTACAGAAATAACACTAATAGAGTTTAAAATTCACGGGAAATAATATGCTATAGTCCAGCTTTATGAAACTCCCTCTCGTGAATTTACAAAAAATGACTACAGAAAAATATTCAAACTTGCACCCTCGGTAATAGCTTCAGGGGACCTAAATGCCAAACACTGCAGTTCGGAGTGCACCAGTGCAAGATAACCGAATATGTTATTGGTTTGGACTTTAAAAAAGCTCCGGTTACGCCTCGCTATAATTTTGCAAAAGCTAATTGTCAAACATACATCTTGACCCTAGAAACACTTGTTAATTTTGAACCTTCAATAACAAATGCTAGCCACATCGACGAAGCCATAACTAATCTTACCTCTAGCATAAGAACTGCCATTCACGCTTCAGTCCCTCAGACCACCATTAACAAATAAGATCCACCTCTCAGCCCTGAGATTGAGACCTTATCCACACTAGAAACAAACTTTGCCGAACGCATCAAAAAAACTAAAAGCTGTATCCTTAAAAACATTATTAACCACCTTCGGAAAACTATAGCAATTAAAGTTCAAGAGCACAGATGCAAAAATTGGAACAAAGAAGTCGGTAAACTTCAAATCAAGGCTAACTTTATATATCGTATGACTAAAGCCCTATCAAAGCCGCGAACACATGACGAGCCATCCGATAGTCTGCACATTGCGGAATGTGAAAAGTGGTCACCCTGATTTTAAAAGTACTATATAAAAATATGAATAAAAATATTTTCATTCCGTTTAGTTTCACGTATTTATTACAAATAATTTTTTTACCATTTTCATATCATATTTCTTTCATTTTACGAAGTTTCAGAGAGAAAAATGTTCAAACTAAAAAAATCGTATTTGCATTTATTTCGGTAATTTGCAAGCTACGTGAATTTCAAAACTGACAACCCACTTATAATCATATATATCACTAAATTTTCAATTGCATTTCTTTAAAAATGCTTCATCAATCGTTTTTTATATTTTTTATCATTGCAATTATTTCACCTATGCAAAACACTATTGTTCCATTGTTGAAACATTACGACTATACGCTATGTAAACGTAACCTGCATTTCACATACCGGTCAATAAGTTGCTGATTTTTCCCTTTGGTACATTGTTTTCTGCATTTAAACCACCTTTCTAACTGACTAATGGTATATTTTCCACCTTTTTATGCAATAATTCAGCTCCTGGCACATCATTTTGATTCACTTTTACATTAAAATTGGGTACGATAGTGTACATTTTACCAAAAATATATCCTGAGTTTTTAAATGCCCGCTAAGTGTCATGGCGGCGTCTGAGTTTCCGCTCTTAAATGAGAAGCACTATTGGCTGGTTGGGGGGTTTTCCTTGGAACTTAGCCTCCTCCACTCTTAGTGCGTGGAAGCGCCATCTAATTCGTACCTACCTTTTCCGAGTAGTGCCGGTCGTCAGTTCTCTTTTTTTCCCTGCAAGTACGAAGTGTATATGTTCGGAAGTTTTTTTGTCGATTTTAAGTCGAAAAAACGTGTCGGTTTTATGAAAGCATTGATGTGATAAGTGTTTGATTAATTATTATTTGTACTATGAAGCATCAATAAAGGTACATAGTCTATTTTCGTACAAATATTTAAGTGGCACTACTCGGAGAGACTACTCCTTCGAGCAAGAATGAGGAGAAACGGCATTATTCATTATACATGCACATACATGATCGAGGCAGGGGGCCGGTTCTCACACTGTCCCAGGACTCTCTGTACCGTACACTGGGCACTTCCGCACTCTACTGCTTTGGAGAAGAAGCTGGGGGTATTTCAACGGGAAGTTGACTTTCTACAATGCGTCTTCTCTAAAGTTTAAAACGTTTTGTATACAAGTTTCATCGTAACGGCCTGTTGTAACAATTCCACATTAATGTAGTGTTAGTGATTGCAATAACTATATAATAAGAAATCTGTCCGCCTCGCGGGCACATTCTCATCGCGCGGTCCGCGCGCGGCTCGCTTCGCTCGCAAGTTTGAGCGTATCTAGGGCGCGCGACGGTTGAATCTCACGCTGCACGCTTGATAATTGATTACCTCGCGCTTCGCGCTAGGATATTTATTCTTTGCATTTGTAATGCTTGAATAAAACTTTGTCAAAAACATCTCTGTTAGATGGCAATATTTTTATGCGTCTTGATATTCTGAATTGTCTATTTAATTAAGTACGGTCAAAGATTAAGTTTCTCAAAGCTCTGTAGGCTTTGAGGTACCATATTCTCATCGTGGCACTCGCGCTGCACGCTCGATTTCCGACAGACATTTGTAAGTAGGTTTTGTTGAATCTTTTTTTTTCTCGTAACTTTGGTCGTTTGTCCACACATTTTTTATTTTATTTTTTTTATTTTAATGTTGTTTTTCACGAATGAAACAAAAATTACGCGTCCTATCAAGAAGTGGTTCTTAAAGAAATTGTAGATCTTTTTTGGGATAACAATTTTGATAAATTCATCTTTTTTCGTATACTACATAGTTTGACGACAAAATGGAATTTTTTATTATTTTTTGTGCAATCAAAATTTGAATCTTCGGCCGTGTTTACGGACGAACAGACAGACAGACGCCATCGTAAAAACTTGATTTTCGGATTCAGGGGGTCTCGAAACGTGGAGATCCGTTGAAAAACTGTGATATCAAATTTCCGACAATTCTAATACTTTCTCAATCATAAATGATGAGAATGTAAAAATAAACTAGTTCCTTTTTTCGACTTCCAGCGAACCCGACAACGTAAATTCAATAATAGCGCGGGAAAAAA
>NC_046665.1:38242517-38243529 GCF_010883055.1 Belonocnema kinseyi
GGATTTAGTTTGTTTGGCGAAGGAAAGACTATATAAGTTTATGACGAGATGTTTCCGGAGGCTGAAGCTGAATTATCTTTGCAAGGCCCTTCTTACATCTGTATTCGAATACAATAGAGACGCAATAGACAGTAATTTAGCAAAGGTACACAAATAGGTAGAAAGTGTCGAAACGTGACAAACTCGAGGACAGAAGATTAAAAACGAAATATCATTTTAAACGGAGCCGAAAGATAAATAAGATTCAAAAATTTGAAGAATGAAAATATATAAAAATTAATTTTAAGTGTTGCAACGCAACACCTAATGCAACTTCCAAATGTTAGGTTAGTCATGGCCGTCGATTTTTAAACTAAAGCCGGGATGTGTAGAAAAAGTCATGACCGTGTACATATACAGTTAGGAATTTTCACTCAAACCACCAGCTAACTTCACTTTTTTGAATACAGAAAATCTAGAGGAAATTTCTTCGAACGAACAGGCATGAATTAAGATGCAGACGGTCACGACTTGGTTTTTACATCACGGCTTTGGTGGTTTAAATGTCATGTAGGTTTTGACTAACCTAAGATTTGGATATTATGTCACGCCAAGTACAATTTTTATTCCAAGACACTAATAGTCACTGGTAAATAGGAGGGATTTAAAACTTAGGTAATTATTATTATAACTTACCTGCTTAACAAAACCTATTTCACCCAAATAACGCCCGACAAAATTATCCTGACAGGTGACTGACAGTTTGTAGACGACACCTCACGTTGCTCTGGATGAGAAAAAACAGTTTATAATTGATGCCTTTTCCCTAGATTCTTCGAATAAACATGTGTGGTTCAAATTTGTTACAGCTTACTTGAACACCGATTTCGGTGTACAATGGAGGATCGGCGATTTTCTGTGAATAAATTGTCGAAACCTGAGTTTGTTGTTAAAATTGGAAATTAAAATTTGATTTACTGACATCTGAATCTTTTACATTTATATCCGAGTGACAAAATTAGTTATTTATATA
>NC_046665.1:38243629-38253380 GCF_010883055.1 Belonocnema kinseyi
TTTGCTTCGTCGTCAATCCAAAAAATCTGCATCATTATATTCTCGTCCGTTGTACCAAATTCACCTTCAAATTCTCTCTATGTAGCATTTTTATCATACAGTTCACTTTTTATTTCGCTGTTGTATGCCTCTATGTTACTAAATATTTACTTTGAAACATACAATGTTGTAGTTCGTGTTTTTTGTTAAAATTTATTATTGACTCAAAACATTTTGGTCCAATTGAGCCAGATAGTTTACCACGTGTGTTAAAAATTTCGAATCACGTCGAGTAAAAACTGTGCCGGAAGTCTCGGAACGCTACTGAAGTGAATTTTGAATGTGAACCCTTGTCGTCATTGTGTCACTATAAAGTGAAGTGAACAGTGAACTGTGAAACCTTTGTCATCATTGTGACACTATAAAGTGAAGTGAATAGTGCAATTTCAAACGTTCTCGCTTTCGTGTCACTAAATTAAAGTGAATTTAGAAATTGAACTTTTGTCTCTCGTGCTTTATGCAATTCTCGTCTCGTGTAAATCGAATAAAATTGAAATTTTGTTTCTCGTGCTTTATGCAATTCTCGTCTCGTGTAATCCGAATAAAATTGAACTTTTTTTCTCGTGCGTTACGCAAGTTCGGTGTCACGGGTAAGTGAAAGTGAACCATAGACTCTTAAATAAAAAGAGTCCAAATTTTCGTAGCCGTTGTCACAATTACTCAATATTGTCGACAAAATTGGAATAACTGGGGCTTCATCGAGGAACCTCGAAAATGAACATGTCGCAGCATCCATTGTACCAGAGAACTTCCAAAAGGTAAGCGAGTTTTTTGGTACCACCAATTGTCCTCTTTAAATTTCCCCATTTCTTTCGTATATTTTTCTTGTTGCTCTCTTTAATAACCTGTCGAAATTTTCGAAATGGCTCCAAGCGTGGAATAACTCAAAATTAAAATCACCAATTCAAAAAGAAAGATAACAAACTTCGCTAAGTTTGTCGATGGATATACCGCTGAACGCGATTTTCCTGTTTTACAAAAAAGAACAAATGACCTCGAAAGGGAGTTTGAAGAATTTGACAAATGTTTCAGTGAATTAGAATTACTTGTGTCTGAATCTACTCACGCGGAAGCACGTACGGAATACGAAGAGAAATTTTATGCTGGATTCGGCAAAGCTGAATCATTTTTAAATGAACGTATCGCGAATCCACCTATCGACTCGTTGTCTTCGCAAAGCATCAGGCGCGAAACGCTTTCAAATTCCGTCCGAAATCCGAAAAAGAGTTTACCACGTGCCAATCTACCGACTTTCAGTGGATCATATGAGGCCTGGTTGGGTTTTCATGATCTGTTCAAATCTCTCGTCGATAAAGATGATGAAATACCAGACATTGAAAAACTATATCACCTCAAAGGTTCACTGAAAGGCGAAGCCGCAGAAATTATCGCCTCCATAGAATTCTCATCGGAAAATTACAAAGTCGCTTGGGATCTGCTTAAAGAGCGTTATGATAATAGAAAAATTATTCGTTAAACACACGTGAAAGCTTTATTAAATTTACCACACCTCTCGAAAGACTTTCCGGGTCGCTCGTTACTCGATCAAATACAAAAACATGTTAGGGCACTTGAAGCTTTGAAAGAACCCGTCGAAAGATGGGATACACTCTTAGTCGAAATTATAAAACAAAAATTAAATACCTTTATCCGCGAGAAGTGGGAAGATTTCAACTGCGAATCCGAAAACCCCACATATACAGAATTGATAACCTTCCTTCAACGTCGCGCGCAGTTTGAAGAAACAAAATCGGATCAAATTCAAGGTAGGTCCCAAAGTTTATCAGATAGCAAACCTTTTAACTCTCGACCCAATCAGCGATCTCAGCAAGGATTTGCAGCCTCAATTACAAATTCTTATTGCCCACATTGCCAGGGAGAGCATGTCATATACAATTGTGAACCATTGAAAAAACTTACTCCACACGATCGCTTTGAAGCCATAGAAAAGGCCGCTCTTTGCATTAATTGCTTTCGCTCTAATCATCGTGTTTATGTCTGTACTGCCAGTCCTTATCGCAAGTGTGGCAGAAAGCACCACACACTCTTACATTTTGAAAAAGGAAAATCTGGAGAGTATAGTGAGTCACAGCCAGCCGTTCAAAGTCAATCTGTCCTTAATCTCTATGCTCGTGTTTGTTCCGAAGGGTTGCTAGGCACTGCAATCGTCGATCTAGTCAATTCCCAAGGAAAGTCAAAAACTTGTCGCATCTTTTTAGACTCGGGCTCTCAAGCCAATTTTATCACCGAGGCCACAGCTTCTTTTTTGAAATTATCCAGAAAACCAGTTGATGTCACGGTCGCGTGTGTCGATAGTATTTCCACGGAAATAAAACACTCCGTTTCGGCGACAGTAAAGTCGCGATTCAATAAGTATTCAAAAAATCTCGAATTTTTCGTCCTGAATCAAATCTCTAAAAATATGCCATCTATCGTAATAAATCGGTCCAGGTTCGAAATCCCAAAAAACATAACTCTCGCTGATCCTGACTTCCATAAGCCATCGGAAATCGATGCACTTATCGGCGGTAAATTATTCTTCAAATTACTATGTGCAGGTCAGATCTCGTTAAAAAACCATCCTGATGCCGTTTTGCAGAAAACGCATCTCGGTTGGATAGTAGCAGGAGAGATAAATAGCCTTTCATTGAAAAACAATTTTAAATGTCATTTTATAACTCACTAGACGCCCTTAGACGTGAATCTTACTAAATTTTGGGAAATGGAGGAAGTTCCTTCCGCGAAACTGCTATCTCAAGAAGAGCAGGCCTGCTAAAATCATTTCAAAATTAATACTCAACGTAACTCGGAAGTTCGCTATGTCATTAGATTACCCTTTAATGAAAACAAAGAAAAATTGGGAGATTCGCACTCTATGGTTCTTCGTCGCTTTAATATATTAGAAAATCGTTTCGACAAGAATCCTCAATTAAAAGAGAATTACTGCAATTTCTTAAATGAATATAAAAATTTAAAACATATGTCGTTGATAAAAAATAAACATCTTGTTGCACCCGGTTTCTATCTTCCTCATCACGCTGTGATAAAAGAGGACAGCATAACCACAAGAATTCGCGTTGTTTTCGACGGATCCGCAAAAACCTCGTCAGGCGTTTCCTTAAACGAATCTTTAATGGTCGGTCCTACAATTCAGGGCGATCTCTTTACACTTTTGATTCGATTTCGATCTCATACCTATGCTCTTACCGCTGACATCGTGAAAATGTATCGGCAGGTCCAAGTGCATCCAGATGATGCCATATATCAAAAAATTCTATTTCGCGAAAATCCAAACGACATCATAAAAGAATTTTCTCTCGATACCGTCACATACGGTACCTCTTGCGCCCCCTTCCTCGCTATTCGTGCTCTACACCAATTAGCTGATGATGAAGGGGCCAAGCATCCTATCGCAGCAACCGTGCTGAAAAAAGATTTTTATGTGGGTGACTTGCTGACTGGTGCGAAAACGCATCAAGAAGCCGCATTCCTTCACGATGACCTGACTGCACTCTTGCAAAAAGGTGGCTTCCCTCTTAGAAAATGGGCCTCAAATGACCCTTCGTTAGTGCCTGAAAATTCAGACAATCCATCCAGTACACACTTGTCGCTTGATCCAAATTCCAACGTAAAATTTTGGGAATTCAATGGAACTCTCGTCAATATTTTATTTTCTACAAAATCGACCTCTCGGATTTTTCGAATACCGTAACCAAACGCTCAATTTTATCGCAAGTCGCTAAATTATTTGACCCGTTAGGATCACTTGGCCCAGTCATTGTGAAAGCTAAAATGTTAATTCAACTTCTTTGGAAAGCTGGAGTCCAATGGGACAGTTCAATCCCTGTAGAAGTTCACAGTATGTGGCTTAAATTCAAAGAGCAATTACCACTTTTAGAGGAGGTTAATTTTCGTCATTTGATTATCGCGTCCAATTCAATTGAACTTCAAATGCACGGCTTTTGTGAAGCAAGCGAAAAAACGTATGGAGCCTGCATTTATTTGCGGTCAACCGACAATCAAGGCAAGCATCATATTGCACTAGTTTGCTCGAAATCCAGAGTCGCTCCCGTGAAGCCCGTGACGTTGCCGCGTCTAGAGTTAAGTGCGGCACTTCTACTCGCTCGCTTATGCACCGCAGTCAAGCAAGCACTTGAAATTGAAATAAAACAAATTTATTTGTGGTCAGACTCCACTATAACACTGAATTGGATAGACACTGAGCCTCATTTGCTAAAAACTTTCGTTGCTAATCGAGTCGCGGAAATACAAAATCTCGCAACCTCTTGTGAATAGCGACACGTGCCTACTCAGGACAATCCCGCGGACTTAGTCTAAAGAGGCCTTACACCTCAAGACTTTTTAGATGCACCCCTTTGGAAAAACGGCCCTCAGTGGCTCTCGCTTCAAGAAAATCATTGGCCTCATGGAAAAATTCATTTAACTGGGATTCCAGACAAACGCACAATAATTGCCATCCCTATTTGCACTAAAGAAAATCAAATTGACCAGAAACTTGTCGAAAGGTGTAGTTCCTTTAAGAAACTCAAATTAGTTGTCGCTTATATCCGACGATTTGTTCACAACGCAAAGAACCCTACGTCAAAATCTAGCGGTCCCATCACTATAAGCGAACTCGAAGCCGCTAATTGCACTATAATTACCACAACACAACTCGCCACGTTTCCAAAAGAAATTCACTCGTTAAAAAATGAAAATGACCTTGACAAAAAAAGTCGATTGATTCCGTTGAAACAATTTTTAGACAAACACGGGATCCTCAGAGTAGGCGGTAGATTAAAAAACTCAGATTTGCCTAAAGAACAAAAACATCCAATCATATTGCCTCCCCATCATCATGTAACTCGACTTATCATACGTGAAGAGCATGAAAGACTCAAACACTCAGTACCCCAGGCCACTTTGTACTCCGTTCGAGAAATTTTTTGGCTCTTAAACGGTCGTAACATCACGCGGTTGATAATACACCAATGCGTTCGATGCTTTCGCGCAAAACCTCGAGGGATGGATTACGTCATGGGGAATCTGCCACAAGAACGCGTGTCTTACTCTCGTCTATTCCTTAACGTCGGTGTTGGCTATTGTGGTCCATTGTACGTTAAGGAAAAAAGATTTCGCAATCGCAATAAATTAAAAGTCTTTGCCGCTATTTTTATTTGTTTAAGCACAAAGTTAGTGCGCTTAGAACTGGTTAGCGATCTGACCACAGATGCATTAATGGCCTGTTTAAATTGACTTTTCTCTAGACGTGGAATTTCAAAAAGTATCCATTCCAATAACGCAACGAATTTTGTAGGTGCTAATCGCGAACTTATCGATCTCTATAAACTCTTTCAATCGACCGAGCACAATAAAATAGTGAAAGAATTTTTGAATCAGCAAAAGATTACGTGGAACTTTATTCCTCCCAGATCACCGCACTTTGGCGGTCTCTGGGAGGCAGCAGTTAAATCGTTCAAACACCATCTCTCTCGCACAGTTGGAGATACGTTATTAACGTTCGAGCAGCTAGAAACCTGTATCATTGAAATCGAAGTCATACTGAATTCTCGTCCTCTGTCTCCCATGTCGTCCGATCCCAATGACCTGCAACCCTTGACTCCTGGTCATTTCCTAATTGGTGGTCCTCTAACAAGCTTTCCTCAGATGAACTTCAAGGACACAGCCTACAATCGCTTGTCTGTCTGGCAACACGCGCAAAAATTGCGACAACATTTTTGGACTCGATGGCAGAAAGAATATCTGTATCAATTAACTGTTCGAAGCAAATGGCAATCTAGCTCCAACCATTGCATCAAACTGGGAACCATGGTTGTGATCAAGGAAGACAACCTCCCGCCCCTCCATTGGAAACTCGGGCGTATAGTCGCTATTCACCCTGGTCCAGATGGCATCATCCGCGTAGCTACCGTGAAAACTGATACGGGAGAGTACAAGCGTTGTATAAAGAAACTTTGTCCTCTTCCTATCGAACCTCTTTCTCGAGCTGCTGAAGAAGTGGAGAAATCGTCACAATGATTCGGGCTTAGAATCATATAAAATTCAACTGGGTTCACGATATATAATTTATCATAATATTCTCTCGGTCTATTGATATACCCTTATATTTTTAATTTTAGATATCTATAACTTTATTTTGTTCTTGAACGTCTTCGTTTAAATATTTTCAATCTTCAAATTTTTGAATCTTATTTATCTTTCGGCTCCGTTTAAAATGATATTTCGTTTTTAATCTTCTGTCCTCGAGTTTGTCACGTTTCGACACTTTCTACCTATTTGTGTACCTTTGCTAAATTACTGTCTATTGCGTCTCTATTGTATTCGATAACAGATGTAAGAAGGGCCTTGCAAAGATAATTCCGCTTCAGCCTCCGGAAACATCTCGTCATAAACTTATATTGTCTTTCCTTCGCCAAACAAACTAAATCCGTAGAATTTCATAACTCATTTTCGACTGTCTCGCAATTACCTGATTTCGGAAGGACCCATTACAAGGGGCCTCACCCCCGTCTCCCACTACTCGATTTTCCTTCCACGCCTACGTTTCCTACTTTGTACTTCCTTAACCAATCCTAAACCTCTACGTCATCAATTCTCCCTCTTCGAAATTTTCCATTTTTGCACTCTTCCCTTTGCTTCGTCGTCAATCCAAAAAATCTGCATCATTATATTCTCGTCCGTTGTACCAAATTCACCTTCAAATGATACTTTCCCCTAGATGCCCAGATGTGCACCTACGTTCAGAGGTATACATTTAAGACTTGAAAATTGTTACAAATGCTGATTGGGAGACCAATGAAATTCGAGCTGCAACAAATTTAACACCAGCGTTTTTCTGTGTTGCGGGTCTTCTTAAAAGGTGCAAATATAATCTTCAGTATTATTGCGAATGATGTACATTTAAAATCGTAGAAATTTAATAAAAATTATAATTTTGGAGTGAACATTTAATTATGTCTTTTTGCGATGTTTGAGAGAGGTTTCATACAGAAAAAGGTTGAAATTATTTAAAGCAAACATTATGGAATCTAATTTAAACCTTACAAACAGTCATAGGCTTAAGGATATTGAATTCTACTATATTTCCTTCAAAAATACGATACTTTGATACTCATGAAATTTCTACGATTTTCAATTTTTATCATTTGAAAAAATACTAAAGGTTATTTTTATACCTTTGAAGAAGACCCGCCATGCTTCAATCCTACCTTGGTGGTATAAAATTAGCAATTAAAATTTGATTTACTGACACCTGAATATTTTGCATTTTTATTGGTCAGTATGGCCAAAATAATTATTGAGTAATTTCATTGATTGATTATTCCAGTGGCGAAGCGAGGGGGGAGGGCTTGGGGGACTGATGCCCCCCATTTTCCAACCGTGTATAGTTGCCGCTTACGGGCGTAAGTGTCAAATTTTCGAAAATCGGTTTATTGGCTTAAACTACTTGTATGCCCCTAACTCGTGTCCCTGTTGAAGATTTTGGTCCATTTCGTAACGAAAGTAGGTCTAGGAAAAAAGTCAGTGCATACGGGCTAAAGTGCCACGATGCTTACTGGTGTAAGTGCAAAGATATTATAACGGTGTAAGAGTGTATAACGGTGTGCGCGGTGTTAGAGTGGGGGAACTGTGTGCGCGCGCGCGCGCGTGTGTGTGTGTGTGTGTGTGACATCACCTTTTCTGCTCTATCGAGGTCCTGCCCTTACCGTAATACGAAGCCGAATTCTTGTTTTCTCATTGTCGTGCTCGGATATTTATTCTTTATGCTTGAAAAAAAATGCTTGAAAAAAACGTTATCAAAAAGTTCTCTTTTAGATGGCAGTATTTATATGCGTCTTCATATTCTGAATTGTCTACTTAATTAAGTATAGTCAAAGATTAAGTTTCTCAAAGCTCTGTAAGCTTTGAGGTACACATTCTCATCGTGACACTCGCTCTGCGCGCTCGATTTCCGACAGACATTTGTAAACAGGTTTTGTTGGATTTTTTTTCGTAACTTTCGTCGTTTTTCCACACATTTTTTTTTATTTTACTTTTTCAACGTTATTGTTCACTAATAAAACAAAAAGTACGCGTCCTATCAAGAAGTGATTATTAACGAAATTGTAGATCTTTTTTGGGATAACCATTTTTTTTTATTCTTCTTTTTTTGTATCCTACATAGTTTGTCGACAAAATTAAATTTTTTATTTTCCATTATTTTTTGTGCAATCAAAATTTGAATTTTCGATTTTTGAAGAAAATCCAAAAATTGGTTATGATAATCTTGTAGGGCTTTCAAAAAGAAATGTTTTTCATCTCTTCACTTTTTTTCATATCGTGCATTTTTCGGCTTTAAATTTTGATTTTTGGTTGATTGCAAAAATTTTGAAAACATTATAACTCTGCGAATTTTCTTTTTATCGAAAAAAGTCATGAGGTTAAATTGATTGTTCTTTTCAATACTATAAATATCCGTACATAGAATTTTAAAATTCAGAAAAAAGTGGTCTCAAAAATTTTCAAAATGCGCTCACTTTTTGAATTTTTATTAAAAATGGCTGGTTAACGAACTCGTCCTTTCTTTTAGGGCTTAGAAAAAGTATGCCAAAGATGGATTTGATTCGTTCATTTTTTCGAGAGTTATTGTATTTACGGACGAACGGACAGACGGACGGACAGACAGACGCCATCGTGAAAACCTGATTTTCGGATTCAGGGGGTCTCGAAACGTGGAGATCCGTTGAAAAAGTGTGATGTCAAATTTCCGATAATTCTAATACTTTCTCAATCATAAATGATGAGAATGTAAAAATGTGTACTTGATATATTTTTTTATTAATTTTTTTATTAGAATAATAAAATATTTACACCAAAGAAACAACTTTTTTAACGTTTAAAGTTTTTGGAAATTATTGTTTGAATTTAAAATAACAATAATTGAAAAAAAAACATTTCTGGATAAGGTATTTTATTTAAAAATATACATGGTATTTTTTTAAATTATAAAAATCTTCCGCAAAATCGAATTGCTAATTTAAAAAATTAAAAAGGAACTTTGAGATAAATTAGTGCTGATTTAAATCCTGCAAAATTTGCTTGGAAAATTTTATCATCTTCGAGGAAAATTTAGAGAGAATTTTTCTTTCGTTTAAGGCACACGTGTTTTTACATAGATTTGTCTATATATTTTTTGTAGAATTATTTTAAATTTGAACAATAATTTTTTAACGCTAAATATTAAACAAAAATGTTTTTGATAAAAATATTTTATTATTGTAATTTTAATAAATAAATAATATTGATTAAGAAACAATTTTATATAAGGAATTTTATTATTTGGTAATATTATAAACTGTTCGGGAATTTTATTTTAGTTTTGGAATTTTATTATTCAAGACAGAGAGAATTTTACCGAATCGGGAATTAAATTTTTTCATCCATTTCAGGCGTCCCTGTAAAAGTACAGAAAATTCGCTGTAATTATAATTTTGACACCTGAATCTTGTCGATTTTTTTAGCGTGGATCCACAGATTCCCTTAGCGCGGATCCAGAGAAGTATCCTGAGGGTTGGGGGGCATCACAAAATTGTGTAGACATGTTGTGTTTATACATACATACGAGGGTGGATTGATAAGTTTCCGGCCTGACCAAGAGATGGCGCCACTAGGCCTACCTTGAGGTGGCGTTCTATAGTACCATCCTTAGATA
>NC_046665.1:38253480-38256622 GCF_010883055.1 Belonocnema kinseyi
TATTATGCGCATGAATCTCATGTCAATTGCGTTAATTTTACTCTTATCTTTTTCTTGATAAGTCCATTTCTCGCTACCGTATAGTACAGTCGGTACAAATATGGAATTATGTATTGCTATTTTAGCTTTATTTGATATATTTTTACTTCTGATAAGGGACCTGCTCTACCAATAACCTTCTTACCTTCATTTATTCGTCTATCTAATTTCTCATCTATCTTCCCGTCCCTAGTAAATAAGCTACCAAGGTATACGAACTTATCAATTTGTTCAATTCTCTCATCATTTAATAAAATATTGCAGTGTTTTCTCACTCTTTCCTTCGAACACCATAGTTTTTGTTTTATTGCGTTAATTTTGAGGCCCATGCTCTTCATGCTTGCATCTAGTTTATTCAACATTCTTCGTAAGTCTTCGATAGACTCTGCCATAACAACCTTATCATCTGCGAACGCTAACCCACGTACCCTTACTGTTTGGAGATCCACACCCTCTTCATCGAAGAGAGCCATTCTTAAACACTTGTCCATAAATAATATAAATATCAATGAAGACATAACGCATTCTTGTCTAACTCCTTGAATAATATCGAAACAGTTACTCAGTTTCCCATTCACTCTTACACTCGCTTTGCTACCTGTATATATTGTTTTTATAGCTTGTAGGTTCCATCAATTGACTCCATACTCTTTCAGGACTTCCCAAAGTTTACTTCTATCTACCTTGTAAAAAGATTTTTCTAGGTCAACAAATGCACAGAAAACTTTTTTCCTAATCTCAAATTTTTTTCTGTTATTTGCCTTAAGCTAAATATTTTATCCGTACATGACCTTCCTGGCATAAACCCACTTTGGACATCCCAAATCATTGCTTCTGTTATTTTCATTACCCTACGAATAAGTATTTTTGAATATATTTTACTTACGGTGCTTAATAAGCTAATCCCTCTGTAATTATTGCACTCGCTTTCATCTCCTTTTCTCTTGTATATTGGTACGATGATCGCTTTTTTCCAATCGTCTGGGACGTCTCCCATCTCGAAACCTAAATTTATCAATTCGCACAGTCTATGTGGTATGCACGCGCTACCGTGTTTAAGCATTTCAGCGTTAATACCGTCTACCCCGGCAGCCTTACCGTTTTTCAAGTTCTTAATTATATTTCTAACCTCAGTGACACAGATTTTTTCAGTTGAGTTTTCCATCGCGTCGTGTTCAACATCGCAGTTGTGGTGTCTTATTGCTTCATCTCCGAATTGTCTCCTAAAATAGTCTCTGAAAGCCTCTAGTATTCCGTCTGCATTATATACCATTTCCTTCTACTATTTCTTATTTTGACAATTTCTGTACTTATTTTAAAATTTTTTAATCTATCTGCTATATCATCAGAGATTGTACCTTACCGACAGTAGGTCAACCCTCCAAACCATGAAGGCAGAAAATCTACACAATATCGATCAAGTTAAGAATCTTCAATAACAGAAAATGCTTAACGTCTTAATAAGACTAGATGGAAAATAATATTTTTAAATTAAAATTATTTCCTGAAAAGAAGAAAAATAATTTAAAAATCGTTTTTTTAAGAAATAATTTTAATTTAAAAATATTATTTTCCATCCAGTCTTATTAAGACGTTAAGCATTTTCTGTTATTGAAGATTCTTAACTTGATCGATATTGTGTAGATTTTCTGCCTTCATGGTTTGGAGACTTGATCTACTGTCGGTAAGGTACAATCTCTGATGATATAGCAGATAAATTAAAAAAAATTTTAATAATTACTTGTACCATTAACACCTAGCTAAAAGTTAGCGTTATGTTCTTGAATTAAGAGTTCTTATTCTGATCCCTCTAATAGCTTAATTGGAAAAGCACCTGACCGAAAATCAGAAGTTTTGTGGTTCGATTCCCAATGGAGTGAAGATGGAGTAGGATCTTTTTTTCTAGAAATAATTTTAATTTCTGTACTTTTGTTTCCTTTCATTTTTTATAAAGTAGTTTCCTGCTTCCTTCAAAGTCGTTTTGTATTTTTATCTCTTCTTCTGCTCTAATTGTATCTTTACTTTCTTTGACTAATCGTTTAAGTATCCTCTTTTCGCGTCTATAATCATTTCTACGTATATTTCTTTCCTCATTGCTAAGACCTGCGATGTTCAAAGTTCTCTTGTACGCTTCTCTTTTTGCATTTTGGGCAGCCTGAATTTCATCATTCCACAACCCATCACCAGACATTCTTCCTACAACTGCGTTACCATACACTTCGATTGTACATCTAACAAGGATATCCCGTAACATTGTCCAGGCGCCCTCTATGTCTTTGTTTTTTATACGGTCCTCCCATGTTGCCCTACCTATGCTTTCGATTATCTTATTTTGGAAATCTATTCGCACATCCGGTTTCTGTAGGTTCTCAATTCTGATTCGCGTTTGTTTTGCTTTTTTGGTTGTCTTTTTTCTCCATCACCGACTTAAGTTAATTTTTGAAATCAGAAGGTAATGATCAGTATTGCATTCAGGACCCCTCATGACTCTTGTATCTTTGACTAACTCTCTTAGTCTTTCATCCGCAACAACAAAGTCAATGATACTACGGCTATTTCCTTTAGACTAGGTGTACATGTGGATCATTTTATGCCTAAACCAAGTATTTGTAATAAACAGACCCCTTTCTAAGCATAGACCAACTAATTTATCTCCGTTATAGTTTGTTCTTGGATCCCCAAAATGACCTAATACTCTTTCTGTATCCTGATTTTGGATGCCCACCCAACCGTTCATCTCTCCTAGTAGAATTATTCTTTCCCCATGTTCGCAAATATTCATTGTGTCATTTAAAGTCTCCCAGAAGGCGTCTTTTACTTTTCTAGGATCACTATCAACTGGCGCGTAGCATGCTATGATAAATAGTCTTCTGATTCTTACTTTCATTCTAGCCCACAGCAGTCTGGGAGACTCGAAACCATGGTCTCCGAGATGCTGCTTTGCTCTTTCATTCAAAACCAGACCTACTCCTTGTTTACCATGTGATTCACAGTCTACTTCCTACCATACGAGGGTGGATTGATAAGTTTCCGGCCTGACCAAGAAAAACAACGTTTTTAAGAATTTTTTTTTTTTATTTCTCAACATAATCTCCTCCAAGGC
>NC_046665.1:38256722-38257251 GCF_010883055.1 Belonocnema kinseyi
GCTATCTAAGGATGGTACTATAGAACGCCACCTCAAGGTAGGCCTAGTGGCGCCATCTCTTGGTCAGGCCGGAAACTTATCAATCCACCCTCGTATTTTAAATCCGCCTTTCAACACGCCGTTTTTTATGTCTTTGGTTTAGATCATTTACTCCCCTAGCATTCCAAACACTCAGTCTCCATTCGTCGCCTGAAACATAACCTTTAGATTTTCCGTGTGCATGCCTTTTGTCATTAAAAGTTCCAGTCCTTTCCGAGGCTATTTTGTAGTTTGCATTATTCATTGTTTAGATTATACGCCCAACTAACACCTTTATACAATAAGTTTATTTTCTGAGTCGAAATTATGTCAAAATTAAGTATCAAATCGTCATGTGGTGGAGATTGTAGTTCTAGCGTCAATCCCACCAAAGACTTCACTTAATAAGGGAGGGTTGGGAGAGGGGGGAGGTAGAACTGGAGTCGAGAGAGTCGTCTTGGTTTTCTGTTTTAGTTTTCATGCTGAGAAGGTCACCAGCCTTCAGCAGCTA
>NC_046665.1:38257261-38259509 GCF_010883055.1 Belonocnema kinseyi
TCTCAGCGTTATTTTTAGTTTGTAGGTTTAAAATTTCTTTTTTCTTTTTTTTATCGTAAAATTATACTGAATTGCTATGAATTACTTATCTTTGAGTACGTTTCCAGATTTCCTAGTAACTGCATATCGAAGCACAATTTTAAGAAAGTGCATTTATACAAAATTGAAAAAATTTTCTATTTGCCTTTTCCCCAACCGAGTATATATACGACCGGCCTCTTTAAGAGTTACCACGAAACTGTTACAGAAAACACAAGAGAATGTAAGGGTCGATTGACAACTACGTCATATCCGACGAATAGCTTTCATAAAATAAATTATTTAAATCCAGAAAAATTGAAGAGACTTTTTTTTACCTCTAGGTAGTAAAAAAGAAAAACTTCCAAAAATTTAAAAACTAATTATACTCTTTTAAGATGCGAATACAATTTAAAAAACACTTATTGTAAAAAGTAACAGCTGAAAAGCTGTGCTCTCCTCCCAAAGTGGCGTTCAAATGGCGAAGTTCGTGTTTTTTTTTCATTTAATCATGTTTTGCGCCAAAAGAATGAATCACACAACGAAAAGTTGTTAATCAATGTTAATCAATCATTATTTCACTTGTAAATTGATTGTTAAGTAAGATTCATCTTAAAACTTTAATAATTAATTCAACGGCAAGAAATAAATTTTTTGGAATGTGAATACCCGATAATGATATCTTCATGATTGAACAATGTTTTTTTTTTAATCACATCGATATTGTTGTATCTTAAATATTACATTGTTAATTAAGAAAAGTCCCTTTTTTGTTATTGCTACGAGCGTCAATCTAGAAATCGCACATCGGGTTTTGCCACTGGAGTCGATACTCGAGCGTTTATATTTGATGAAACAACACAATTTTTTTTTTCATTAAGCTGCAAATATTTTTTATTTTGCAACTAAGGGCAACTTTTGAAATCACCGTATTTCCGTGAAAAAAGTATGCAGCTCATTGTAATTTCGTATATCGAGTGCATGTATTTTTAGAGAAATTTTAACGCCAATTTCAATTGTTTATAACAATTACGAACAGAGAACGTAATTTTTGTTAAACAATTTATATCTCCGCTTCTAATTAACATTAAGAGTTCAAATTTGTGGAGGTGATGAAAGTGCCTTTAGCCTTTTCACGTATGCCCGAGATATTCGATTTGAACCATTATCAGGGGGAGAAGGCAAGTGAAAGTTACCTCTCCGCGGAGCGTCAATGCCGCACGTTCGAGGACGCTGGGAAGGGGATAGCGAGTCTTCGCGTTTCGTTGCTCGCACGGAAACGCCGTAGCGACTTCAAACTTGCTCGAGTAGTCATATCTACGAAACTACTCAATGAAAATTGATCATTATTTTTTTAATTTAATAGAGCGCATCGAGGGGAAAAATAATCTTCACTCGAGTATGCGCTAATGCGATTTTTTATATCGTATTGTTTGCAAGTGAAAATTTCAACTACATTATTGTTTAATGAATGTTTATTAAAAATGTGGAAACAGCGTTTTCGAATCATCGTAAATGTGCGTTGCAAAGTGTTTGTATGCTTCGTCAGCTTGCCGTAGCTTTTTTTATTAAAATTTCTCGGTAAAATAATACATCGGCACAAATTTTTTAATTTTTTCGCTTCTTTTTATGCATGGAATGCAAAAGTGCGTTAGGTAATGTCATGATACAAAGTACGTTTTTGTTCGATTTTCTTGTGATTTATTCAGAAACCCGCTTAATTAAACATGGCTGAAATGGACTGGTGCGAGATTTGTAATATTGCAAACAATTTGCAACGTACGTTTTCGATGATTCGCCAACCTTTTTTCAATATATTTAATAAACATTAATTGAAAAATAATATAGCTTGCAAATAATACGATTAAAAATTGCATTAGCGCATATTCGAGTGAATATTATTTTTCCCTTCGATGCACTCTGTTAAATTAAAAAAAGAATGATCAATTTTCATCGAGTAGTTTCATAGATATGACTACTCGAGCGAGTTTGAAGTCGTCATAGCGTTTCCGTGCGAGCAACGAAAGTCGAGAAATCGCTATCCCCTCCCCAGCGCCCTCGGACGGATTTTATTCAATGAACAACCATTTTTTCTATTGTTTCAATTCAGGAATTTTCTGGTTTGGGTATTTTGTAATTGTGGGTCCGGATGCAATAAGGGCACATAAAATTTTTTCGTGCGAAAACGAAGTCCCCTGGAGGCTTTAGAAAAAATTTTCGAATTTTAATT
>NC_046665.1:38259609-38303512 GCF_010883055.1 Belonocnema kinseyi
AAATTAAAATTCGAAAATTTTTTCTAAAGCCTCCAGGGGACTTCGTTTTCGCACGAAAAAATTTTATGTGCCCTTATTGCATCCGGACCCACAATTGAGAAATTTTCTGTGGGGAATTTTCGAATTCGGTAATATCTTACTGTCGGGAATTTTATTTTTCGTGAATTTTTCAATTCGAAAGTTTTATATATCGACGTTTTTATAATTTCCGGAATTTCATTATTCAGGAATTTTGCAATTCACGAATTTCACAGTGTCGGGAATTTTATTTTTCTGTATTTTTCATTTGCTTCTTCCAAAAAATAAAATTCCCATTATTGTAAAAATTCTCGAAATTCTGGACAATTTATAATATTACTGAATTTGATAATTCCCGACAGAATTTTGTTGTTGTTGAAAAAGTGCATTGTATCCTTTTTAATTTACAAAAAAGTTCGAAAAAATAAAGTAATTAATTTAAAAAAATTAAAAATAAATTAAAACAATGATTTAAAAAATTAAACAACAAAAAAAGTTTCTATGATTAAAATATTTGATTATTGTATTTTTAATAAATAAGTAATATTGATTAAAACATTATTTTCTCAATTGCTACAATTCGGGAATTTTCTAGTTTGTATCTTTTATAATTGGATAGCATTCGGCCTGGAATTTTATCATTCGGGAATTTTCAAGTTCAATAATATTGTAAACTGTCCAGAATTTTATTATTCTGGAATTTTTAAATTCGGGGATTTCAGATTTCTGCATTTTATAATTTCAGGAAGTTTACAGTGTTGGCAATTTTATTATTCTGGATTTTTCAGTCCTAAAAATATTTCAAAACATTTTAAAAAATTGATAAAATTGTTTTAAAAAATCTAGAAGATTTTGAGGCAATTTTTTCGAATTTTACAAAAATTTTACAATAAAAATGGGAATCATTAAAAACATAATTAAAAAGTTCTGAAAAAACTTCAAAAATAATTTGAATAATATTTATATTATTTGTATTTTAAATCTTATACCTTATAAGTTACGTAAATATTTCAAGTAAGCTGTATCAATTATAATATTTTACAGTTTATTTTAAAATATATTTTATGGAACATGATATATTTTATGAATGCGCCAGTGAAATTCTGTTCGTCTAATTTTTATTGTCAATGCGAAACGTAATCTGGCTTAGAACTGCCGCCTTAACATTTAAAAACTGAAAGAACAATTTTCCTGCCACTTGGAATTATAATTACATTTTTATAAAAATCCATAAAAATTGCAGACTACAAAAATAAAAATAAATACTAAATAATATCAAAGAACTATATATAGATATTGCACTAAAAGTTTGATTATTTTGAATAAAAATATAATATTAAAGAGTAAACAAATTATAACTTATAAAAGAAAATAAATTAGAAGAAATACTTTTAAAATTAGAAGAAAATATATGAAACCGAAAGGTGTCATTCACAAAATACGTGATACATTAGGGGCCGAAGTATAATTCTCCATGTTAAACCTAATGGAAAAAGTATCACGAAGGGGGGGGGGGGTCAGAAATTCCTGAAAAGTATATTACGTATATTGTGAATGCCCCCAAATAAAAAATATTCATGGCCTTTTATCTCTGGCATTTAATAAAGATAACCATGTTTTCCACGTTATAAATGTAAAAAAAGAATTTTATTGGGAATTTACTTTCAATATAAATGGTTCATGTCCGAGATAAGTTACCATAAGTGCGCATCGAGGGTCCTACTGAGATATGGGTGCTATCTACGGGTTGCGGTGGGTAGAAGCAAAGATATTAGGTCTTAGATACGGCATGGGTCAGTGGTGGGGACGGCCGATATATATATCTAACTACATTTTCGACTATATCGAGGTGCTGCCCTCTTCAACTTTTCACCGTTTCTATGGCAACCGCGTCCTCCTAGCACGTCAGCGGGCGACGTGGGGCCGGGGCGCGCACCGAAAGTTGTTGAATTCCAAACCGGACGTGATTTTCTGTTTCTCGTTCTCGCGTTCGCCTTCGGCATCACTATAGCAATCTTTGCTATAGTTGAGTCGGTTGGCTGGCTCTGTACGGCCTGTACGCTAAAAATGTTATACACACTGATTTACCTAATTATATTCAAATTAAAGAGAGCCTACAAATATTCTATTTATTATTGTTTTAAATTTTCGAGACAATAAATAAATGTAAAAAAATTCTTTTCGTACTTTAGAATTTTAGTTAAATTTCTGAAATTATTTTTAAAAACTAAACTTAAAATTTAAATGAAATTAAGATAAATTAAAAAAATTATTAAATTTTATTTAAATTCCAAATTAAATAAAATTTATTTGAATTTAAAAATTAAATTAAATTTAGCTAAATTCTACATTTAAATGAAATTTAGGTGAATTCAAGAATTAAATAAAGTTTAGATAAATTAATTTCTCGTCTGCTTTCTTTTCAAAGAGAAATTTTCTAGATACTAAGTAAATAAGTTTTAAAACAATTCTATCCGTAGTTTAAGATTTATTGTAGTGCAATTTTAAAACTTATTTTGTAAAACTAAATTTAAAGATTAAATACAATTTAGATCATTTCAAAAAGTGAATACATGTTAGTTAAATTCAAAATTTAAGTAAAGTTTAGTTGAATTTAAGTAAATTTCAGCTAAAATTGTGGATGTTGAATGGTGTTAAATGGTGTTAAATTTAAGCACAATTTAGTTCAATAAAAATGAAACTGTCGTTAAATTTTAAATTTGATTGAATTGAATACAGATATATGTGGATTGTTTCGTGGCTTCAACAATGGAGAGCATTCAAATAAGCTGGAGAATTTTAAAAAAATTTCCTTATTTTTATAATAATTAGTTAAATTCAACAACAAAAACTCAGGAAAGTAATTAGGTCTCATAGTTCTAAAGTTTTTGGTTTGAAACTTTTCAGAAGTCGACAATGTCAAAATATAAAAGGAAGCGTTTAAACTTCTGCATAACTATTTTGCATGTAAATACTTTACTATCCCACAATTTTATTTCAAATTAGAAGTATTTTAGCAATTAAATAATTATTCCATTCAAAATTATTCAGTTTCGAAAATTGGATTATAATTTCAAAGTCTTTGAAATTAAAAGGTTTTAAATGAGAGAGATTTTGAATGAAAACAATTAAAATTACAGTGTAGTTATTTTCTTTTAGAAGCATAAGAATAAATTAATAATTATTGAAAGAAACTAGTTTATAAATTTAAAATTCAAAATTTCAGTATTTGTAAAATTTCGAATATTCTTCGAGTATAACCTGTGAATTCAAATTGTTTAATTTTAAACGTTTTAAATGAAATCACTTATGATTCGGCAATACATTTTTTTCAGAATTAGGATATGAATAATCTAAAGCTGCAATAAGCAGATTATTCGATGTCAAACCTCGTGAAAAATTGGAATTAATGTAAAGCCTTTGAAATCTAAAATTTTTTATAAGGAGAGGAATTTTAAATTGAAAGATTTTAATATATTTTCAATTTAAAACATTCAAATTGAGTAATTTTATAAACAGAAATTTTAAGAATTGTATTATTTGAAATTTTGTCATAGAGTTGATAAAGTAAAGATTTGTCCGCCTTGCGGGCACATTCTCGTCGCGCGCGGCTCGCTTCGCTCGCAAGTTTGAGTGCGCCTAGGGCGCGCGACGGTCGAATCTCGCGCTTCGCGCTCGGATATTTATTCTTTGCATTTGGAATGCTTGAAAAAAACTTTATTAAAAAGATCTCTTTTAGATGGCAGTATTTATATGCGTCTTCATATTATGAATTGTCTACTTAATTAAGTATAGTCAATAATTAAGTTTCTCAAAGCTCTGTAGGCTTTGAGGTACACATTCTCATCGTGACACTCGCGCTGCGCTCTCAATTTTTGACAGACATTTGTAAACAGGTTTTTTTGGATTTTTTTTTCGTAACATTCGACGTTTTTCCACACATTTTTTATTTTATTTTTTTTTCAACGTTATTTTTCACAAATAAAACAAATCTTTTTTCGTATCCTACATAGTTTGTCCACAAAATGGATTTTTTTATTTTCGATTATTTTTTGTGCAATCAAAATTTGAATTTTAGATTTGTGAAGAAAATCTAAAAATTGGTTATGATAATCTTGTAGGGCTTTCAAAAAGAAATGTTTTTCTTTTGACTTTTTTCATATCGTGCGTTTTTCGGCTTCAAATTTTGATTTTCGGTTTATTAAAAATTTTTTGAAAACGCTATAACTCTGAGAATTTTCTTTTTACCGAAAAAAGTCATAAGGATAAATTGTTTGCTCTTTTGATTACTACAAATATCCGTACATAGAATTTTCAAATTCAGAAAAAAGTTGTCTCAAAAATTTTCAAAATGCGCTCACTTTTTGAATTTTTATCAAAAATGGCTGGTTCACGAACTCGTCCTTTCTTTTAGGACCTAAAGAAAGTGTGCCAAAGATGAATTTGATTCGATCATTTTTTCGAGAGTTATCGTGTTTACGGACGGACGGCCGGACGGACAGACAGACAGACGCTATCGTGAAAACCTGATTTTCGGATTCAGGGGTCTCGAAACGTGGAGATCCGTTGAAAAAGTGTGATGTCAAATTTCCGACAATTCTAATACTTTTTCAGTCATAAATGATGAGAATGTAAAAATGTGTACTTGAATTGAAAATTGAAATGCAGAATTCTAAATGTTTGCATTTGGGTGTTATCAGATTTTGGAGGCCATTAATTTAAGCCTAATCAAGTTAGAAGGCTTACAGTTGTCAATTTTACGATATTAAACCCTTATATTCAAAACCAAATTGAATTTCAATGTTAAAATTTTCAATTGTTAAGGATTTGATTCTTAAATTCAGAATTTGTGCAATGCTTTACATTTTTAATTTTACACTTTCAAACCTTTTGGTTTAATTTGAGTCATAGAGAAAAAAATATTACATTTTAGTAGACACGACTTTTTTTTATGTAAAAAAATTAATTTAGGAAATACCCCGCGCGCCAAGGTGAACAATCCGTCGAGAGGGGAAAATGGGTTAAGCCAAATCTGCTGTTTGCGTCAAGAAACTCACTATCTTCGTTTTGACGTGAGTCTTCTTTACGTATACGCTGCAACGCGAAAATGACCCTTACGTCAACCTTTAGAGAGTAACTTTCTTGTTTACAAGATTTAAGAAGTAAGAAAAAAATCTTGATTGGAATATATTGATTTTTGAAGAACAAGAAGCTTTAAGCATTATAACGCTAGGCGTAAATAATTTTAACATATCTTCCTTTTTAATTTAATAAACTCAATATTGAAATGAAAGTTTCAATATTGTCAGAAATAAATATTCACTTTAACTTCAAGTACCTAGATGACAGTTTTGACTTGTCTTGTTCATTGTAATTTTTACATTATGTCTAATTGTCTACTGTGTTGTGAATTGCAGTTAGAAGAAAGTTGTGAATAATACAATAGAGCGGAATTAAACTTCGGTTTTCAATGAAGATCTTTGAATAGGAGTATACAATTTTTGAAAAAATAAGTCTGACAAAGAAGTGCCAGATCGTGTATTTTTTGGTTTGATTCATAATTTTATTCAAATATGAAATTCCTTCCTAATTTCTTTTTAATTATGCAAGAAATAAACATTGTTAATATCTTTTTCAAATAAAAAAGTGGGGTTTTTTGCATGATTGTTGTTATTTTTCTTTAAAATTTTTTTTTTGTTAATGAGGTAATTAATTTATAATGCGTAAGCCTTTAAAATTTGATAAAAGAAACTGAAAGTTAATCCAATATTTAAATTATTAGAAAATAAATTTATTTACGAACAAGTTTAAAAAAGCAAGTTTTTTATTAAAGGAAAGAATTTAAAATAATTATTTTAGCAAAATCAAAATTCTTTAATGGTATTAAATATGCAAACAGTTGAACAAGTAAATGCAAACAAAAGCTTAATCGACCAGCTGGAAAGTATAGTTTTCTGTACATGACCGGTGCAGAACATTTTAAAGTTTCAACTTATTTTTCTCAATAAATACAAAATAAAGAAATAAAGGAAATAATTAAAGGAAACTAAATAAAAAACTAAGGAAACTTTTATATTTATTAAAAATAAAATAAAATAAAAACAGCGTCAAATTCTTTTAAAAAATATAGACTATTGAAGTACATAATAGTTCTGTGAATTTATAGCATTGGTTTATATTATTTTTCATGGTTGCGGTTTAAAAAATATAATTAGCTCATGTATTAAAACAACAAAAACACGAAAATTTCCTTTGACTTTCGAAAATGCTTCTTACACTTTATAGTTGTTAGAAACTCATATACCACTTAATTCACTAATATTTAAAAAATGCAACATTTCAGAAGACATTTGTCTAGGTCTATAAGGATATTTAGGGAAAAAAAAATTTTATAATTTTTTATAAGGAAATTTATTTTCAGAATTTTTATTTTTTCAACCGGAAAAAAATAGTAAGGACATATTCAACCACAATTCTGCTTGGTTTAACCAGACAGCTTTTTTAGTTGATTTAAATTTAAATAAAACTTAACTGTATCTTCAAATTCACTTTTCTACTAATTTCCAAAAAAATTATAACTTAAATCAAAAATAAACTTTTAAATTCAAATTTGTTATTACTATTTTATACTAACATCTTTGCTACATTTTGGGTATAATTTTGATTTCAAAAAGTCTTTAGAGTTTTCGAATTCCTTCAAGACCTTTTCTACTCAATTAAAATTATTGTTCCATTCACTTATAAAGTAAAATTAGATTATTACCATTTTGGATTTTAAATGCACTATAATTTGGCGCGACCGAATATATAGCTGTCTGTCGCGCCTCTACAAGTATGTGGCCGAACTAAAAGCAATATATATATATATATATATATATATGCAGGACCACAAACTTGCCTGCCGCGCTAACTAACGGTATGTGGTGCAACTAATCTCATGCCGTATCTAGGACCTAATATCTTTGGTTACACAAGGTGTACATCGAAAGCTAGTATCGACTAGATAGATATCGATTCGATATATCGATTGAGCGATGTGTGTTCAAATTCAAATTAGAATTTGAAGTTTAACTAATAACTATAACTTAGAAATTATAGAATAAGAAGAATTTAGAAGAAATACTCATTATTTTAATACTCTCTCTATTTCCCGAAATAATAGAAAGAATAAGAATTACAGATTAATTTGATAACAGTGAAATACTTATAGATTACGATGCAATAGGAATAGGTTAGATTCTTAGCATTCCTAAAAATGCGTCACAGAGCTATTTTTAGTATCAAAACGTGCCTTAGAATGAATTTTGACAGGAAATGGTATTATAAACATCCGGTCACAGTTTGAACTTTGTACCGAAATTGTTTGGATATGTCAATCAACGAATTGGTCTTATTGCGTTGTAAATCTAATAGGCGGAGCCATGCGACCTAATTTCTTATTTTTAAACTGACTGTTAAATTCAATGACGTCAGCGGTTTGATTGGCTGAAATAGGAAAGTGGGAGATTACTCCGCCCAAAACAGAGTTTATAAAAACACGCGCACAACGTAAAAACGCACGATTTTGTATCTCCGAAACCGCATATTTAATACTAAATCTGCGACACTTGATAATGTATAATTGAGTTTTTGGACTTAGGAACTTTGTATTGTGTTTGAACTTAGTTAATTCATTTGAATTGTTGTTAAATAATGAACTATTATAAGTAAGATCAATTGTTAAACGCGAAATGGGACGCCGCGATATAAACAATTATAAACAATTATAAACAATTGTGATTTGTGACTTCTGAGACAGTGATGGTGGAAAAAAATGGGTTTCCTTTCAACGAATCAACGGCAACAACGATCCCGTTCAGATGTCCGATCAGAAAGCAGTGAATTGTCGATAGAAAACCTAGGTGAAATTTGGGCATTACAAACAGGTCCAGAATCTCCAGTGGTGGGGGTGACTCGCATTTTGAGGAAAACGCTGTTTCTCAAAATGACCACCAAAAGTGGAGCGTGATGATTGGAGGGTATGGGATTTATTTTAATTTCTAATTTGAACGTTGCCAAAACAACACACTTATATGTTCGTTTCGCTCTGACCCTATACCTTGCGATCGTTGCGCTCCACTCTAGGTGGTAACTTATAGAAACACAGATCATGTTCAAAACGCGAGTCATCGTTCCAATGCCCCCACCACCGGAGATTCTAGACTTGTTTATGCGACCGTGCCGCGGCGTCATTGATTTTAAGAGCACGTGTCGATTATGGTTTTTTTAAGTTTGTCCGTAAAAAATTATGAATTCTTTGAAAGAAATAGTTGTTACAAAAGTTACTGTTTACGTATATGTTGATATTTTTAAAGTGGTATTTTTGCGATTAAATAGAGGTAACCCATAGTTTAAAAGTACTTATTTGTTTTTCTCTTAAACTCAAAAATGAAACGGTTACGCAACTTTTAATGTGTAAACATTGAAGCTTTCTGGTGCATGCCGATCTCTGACCTGGGCTTTCTTGCAAAAATATATTATCTATTATTATTACTTTTTAACATAGTAATTAATTCATTAATTTAAAATTTTTTAATACTTTTTTTATTTGAATTTTGCGGTTTTCAGGTTTAGTTCCTTCCCCGAAATTGTAGGAGCGTTGAAACTCATGTACAGAAACTGCGTACCGCTGGCTACAGCTGTCAGAAGTGGAATAGGATAAGAAAGAGAGAAGAAATGAACAAAAATGCACCTGTCTTTTTCTAAGGATGGTGATTGTTTCTTCTCATCTTCCATCTGCTTTCATTAGAAAAAGATAACTGAAAATCCCTGTTCTTAGGAAAGGACAGGTTGACTTTTTCGATTTGTCTCCTCTTTCTATTCGCTAGTCCACTTCGCAAAGTCGTAGAGAGCGGTACAGTACTATATGTCGATGCGTGGGACGACAATTTTTTTTTAACAGAGAGTTTTTGCATAGCGGTCCTTAGCTCACGGTTAACCCTTAAGTAACGTGATTACGTTTCTGCGCATGCTCTGCGATTTTAGTGTTTACAGGTTTGCGCTCCGACGTTCTTTAGCGTATCATTTAGCGTTTACCTATCCTACGCTATGCAAAATCTCTCTATAATAACTTGGAAAAGTGATTTTTTCACGTAAGTGTATTCAGATATTTATTTTTCCTCTTATTTTCATTTTTCAAAAGCTGTTCAACTGAATATTAAAATCGGTAGAAAAAATATCGATATTATTATTATATAGATAAACGTTCATTTTTCGGCCTGCCGGCCTTAAAAAATTTTCTTACTTACACTTCCACCTTCTTTACAGAATTTTCTTACAACAAATTCTTAAAAACTAACATCCTTCCACTCCTTATCTCTAAGACCGCTCGCTCTTATACCCTTGTATTCCTCGCTTCGCCACGCACGAATCGCCTTACTTTTTAGCCTTGCCTCACATTGCCAACCTCTGCCTTTGTGGCTAAAACCTAATCATTATCTACTATTTACAATATTTACAGTTTTCTTACTCCTAATTTCTCAACTAATTACAATATTTCCTACTCCATTCCTTTTGCTTCTTCCCTTTCTTCTCCATCTTACACATAGTTCCTGTTAAACTTTGACTCCTTTATTCTCTTCTCTCTTTCTGTGGCGTTAATTTAACCATCTTATATACCTTCCTTCCTTCCTTCCTCGTGCATCATTCTCACTTCATCCATCTACAATTCATTCCTTTTAAAATACCTTTCCCTTTCAACCTCTCTCTTCCCACCACCTCTTCTGTTCTCCTTCTCCCACCAATACTCCCTAGCGAGCTTACTTTCCCTCTCTTCCAGAAAAGTTCTGAAAGTCACGCTGAACTTCCCCTTATAATCCCTAACCTTGTTCTCCCAGTCTTCCTCCTGATAATGTAATTAGGTGTATTCCTTGTCAATTTCAGTGTCCAAATACCTCTCTCGTATCCTGTTTACCTCCTGTCTTTCCTTCCATCCCTACGCCTCCACTTCATAAAATAAGACACTCTTCACTAGCGACTCGAATAATTTCATTCTCCTCCCAAAATCATCTATGAACAACTTCTTACCCAGTCCCCACACCTATCTCGCCACTAGGTTTGCCCTTCTCAGTCGCTCTTTTATATGACCACCACTTCCCCATTCCTCCGAAACAGGTGGCCCTGGTACGCAACTCTCTTACCTCCTGCACCGTCTTTCACTTACACTTCCACTCATCTCCCTTATCCCTTCCACCTCCTTTCCTGAACACCATAACCTTGGACTTTTTCGCATTTAGTTGTAGCCTATTCTTATCCAGGTATCTTTTAAACCGCTTCACCAACTCCTTTAAGCTTCCTCGCTCTTTGCTATAGTAGTACTATGTCATCTGTATATGCGAGTGACCATATCCTACCCTAACTGCTTCTACCATTCCGGCCGCTAGCTTACTTTCCACATCCGCTATCAGAATCGCAAAAAGCGTTGGGCTAGACGGGCATCCTTGCCTCAACTCCCTATCCACTCAGAAACCCTCCGAGATTTCCTCCCCTTCTCTCACCCTGTCGTTCGCTTTTTCTGATATATGAAGTTCTTCATATACCCCCCTTACCCTTTCGATCAGGCCTCTCTCTACTCACCCTCGCTTTGAAAAATAAAACATATCCAAATACACTTATAATGAAAAATAATTTTTCACCAAGTTATTATAAAAACAAAATTTCGTCACAAGCATTTGGTATTATTGAAAGGCAGGTCTTGTAGGCTTTGTCTACTGGCCGTAGTTTATGTTTATTGTGGTATTAGTAAAACATGTTTTGTTCGTCGACACCGGATCTCATCAGTTTGTTAGAATTAAAAATCCATCCTAAGAAAAGAGATAGAACGTAGATTTTACAGTAGTCGCATATATATAGATTTTTGGAGATGACTAAAAGAATTTAAAATATTTAAAACGCATCGATTCGTGAATTATTGAGTTTTTCATAAGAGAAATGTTATTTGTAACAATTGTCTCCATGGTCTATGAATTGTTTATTTTTACATAATTAAGTTTGTGGGCCAACACTAATAAACACTTCCGCGAGACCATGAAGATTTGGTATTATTGTTCAGCCCACGAAGGAATAATAAGGAGACCTAACTCCGTTCCCCCACTTGGCAATAGAAACATTACCGTAAGTGATACGCACATTACAGGAAGATCTTAGATTTGAGTGCGCAGATGCGCAGTTGTCCTCTTCCTATACATGGAAAAGTATTTTTTTAAAGCCTTCACTGTAAGTACAATGAACGTCTAATATATTTTATTGTTTTACCTAACTGCCATTTAATTTTAATAGAAATGATTTAGAAATTTAACCTTTATTTTTTTATCTTATTTTTCTGTATAAAGGAGACGCAGTTGCAAATGTGGCAAGAAATTTTAATTCGCTCACACATTTTTGAAACAAGTATCGAAAATACTGTTTATATATTTATTTTGTGTATATTTCGTATGATGGTCAACAAAAGAACACAACCTCTAACTTACGTCAATTTGACAAAATTCCTCACTCGCACACTTTTCCATGTATAGGAAGAGGACAACTGTGCACCTGCGCACTAAAATCTAAGATCTTCCTGCAATGTGCGTATCACTTACGGTAATGTTTCTATTGCCAGTTTCAGATGACTTTCCACTGGCAGTTGGGTCTCCTTATTATTCCTTCGTGGTTCAGCCCTCGACGTGCAGACATCTAGGATTCCCCCCACTCCGATCATGCCAATCAGTGATGTCAGGGCGAAAGAAATAATTGACCAAATATACATGGGACATAACTTTTGTAGTTATCCACCTCCTTGTAGATGGCTCTACTGTAGGGGCATAAGTGGGGGTAATATTTTCTTAAAATATCTTGGCGCCGCCATTCTAGTATTCGTTGAGGTTATGTTTTTGTCAACAAACTTCAAATTTTGCTAAGTTCAAAAAAGTTGTGTGTCGCCGTATGAAGTGAAATGAGGACATTGAAAAATAAACAAAGTTGAAGTAAATTAAAATGTTTGTGCTATGCCAGGATGTCACTGATTTCACTTCTTTATTATAATGCGAATAAATAAAATGTTGAAAAAGGGTTAGATTTGATATGTAATGTAATTCTTCATTTATTGGAGAATTATTGAAAAATTGTACAAATTTAAGCCGAAAAATGGTACAGGAAATAGTATTTACACAATTTTTGGTCTTAAATTTGTATAATTTTGAATTAATTAGTTTATTTTCTCTAATTTTAATTCATGCAACACATTCAAATAATATACACACTGACGTGCATGAACCCATGGATACGCTTTAGTTTGACACCTCCTTGTAGATTGCGTTAGTGTCGCTATAAGTGGTCAAACGCGCCCATGGGAGTCGACCCAGCCTGACTCTAGTTTTTTTTAAATGTTACAAATGTAATAAACCATTCTAAATAATTAATAACTATGTTTTTTTCATGTTACGGAGAACAGAAGGTGCATTTTTTAAATTTTGAATTATAAAATCTGTTGAATATATATTTTAATTTTTATAAATCAGGTGACAAAATTTAAAAAACATTATCGAAAATATTAGTGACGTTACCGTAACCCTATATCTCTCATATAAGTCATATAATACGTTTTACAAAATGGCTGACGATTTCTCCACTGATTACAATAATGTTACTTGTTTACGATCAATAAAAGAACATTATTTTACAACTTTTATAATATCCATAAAATTTCCTTAAAATATAGTATTTAATTTTTAGATAACTGATATTGCGAATCTTATAAAATATAAATCCTTACTTGTTATGACCACACCGCCAACAAATATATTTATTGAATGTTTTTATTAACTTATTTATTCATCATCGTGATGGTATTAGAATTAATGAATTTACAGGAGAAATCGACAGCCCTTTTTTTGAATGCATGCGAGGGATGAAGGATCATCATATCGTCAGTGCTATTTTAACAAAAAATATTTCTAAATTTTTCAAGAAGATTTGGTTAAATTAAACATTCAGTTTCTACAAAATTGATGTGATGTATTTTAAAAAATGCTTTCCTGTTCTCTACACCATTAAAAATATATTTAATAAATATTTTGAGTGATTTATAACCTGTGTGACAATTTTCTGTGTATGGCGAACGTAGCGCCTTTGCGACAGGGCTTTGCACTATTTACCCAAAATTTTGTCGCGGTGAAATACCCACTAGCTTGGGGCCCTGATAATAACTATTCATAATTTTATGATTTTATTAAATAGTAATTAAAAAATAAAAACTGTTTTTATATATACTTATATAGAACACATTATTTTTGTACGAAGATATTAGCAAAATAGGACAAAAATGGACCGAATCACATGCATTTGGCCTACTGTTTTTCTTTCAGCAGTCAACGAAGTGAAGTTAGCAGGAGGTTGATGTGAAAATACCTAATAGCGCGGATTTTATATATATATAGCGGATTAACTTTTTGAGTAAAGTCAAAAAATCAATATATTTGTGCTTTTAATCTACTTTTAAAGATAAATAAGAAGAGGGATATTGCTGAAGGATGTCTGCAACAAATTGTCAGACGCAGGAGTTCAAGTTATCACGTAATTAGATCTTAGTAGTGAATTGTGCATTTTTAAGGTTATGGTTATTTCTTGTTTGTGTGTCGGTGTCAATAAGATCATGATCACCTTCTGCAGAGCCTGAATTTTACATTTATTTAAGTTCTTGATCTATATATTCTAATCCTTTTGAATTTATATACAACAGTGCTCAAATTATTTAGAAACCTATAAAAATGAAACGATTATATCCACGCATTCGACAGATATTCTAACCGGAAATATGTCGGTCTATAGGTTTTTTTCCAGCCCAGAAATTACTCATGAAAAATTGATAACTAATCTTCTCTTCCATTCAGATGCTGTGATTATATGTTTCTTTATCCTGAAATATCATGTATTATCAAAATCTTTAGAGGACTAAAGAGTACGAGCAGACCAGTCCTGAATTAGATTTGAATGATTGATTTATACTCCACGTTTGTTTACAAAAAGGCCTACGGCATTGTCTATGAATACGGAATTTTCCGTAACCGTAGTCCTGAACGAGCTGGAAAGGGGGTTAGAGTTCCGGAGAATTCCGTAATCAAATAGACAATGATTATATTAAAAGAGAATATAAAAAATAGGACAGTGTAGGCTTAAAAAAGAGGCAAAAGAAGGCGATAAGAAAAAAATAGAGTAAAAATAAATGTTGAAAATAATGTTTAAAAGAAAAATATAAACAGAAATAGGTGAATAATTAGGTATTTTCACCTTAACCACCAGCCGCTTTAAGTTCGTTGAGTTCTGAGGGGGGAAACAATAGACCCAATGTATAGGACAAGAGATCATTATGTTATATTTTTCGTAATAAATAATTATTGTAATTTTATTATTCCATTAAGCAGTAACTAAAAAATACAAACCAATATCCAAAACATTTATATGGAAAAAATTAGTTTTTACGAAGATATTAACAAAATGGGGCAAAAATGAAAATATACCATGTATTTGATCCATTGCCCCCTACCATCACTTAACGAAGTCAAGTTAGCTGACGATAAAGTGAAAATGTATAATTATTTAAGCATTCAAGTATAAACATTTTTTTTTGTTTTGAAAAATTTGAAGAAGCACATTGGATATCAAAACGACTCAATGTTTTTTCTATTAAAATATCTATAAGAACAGATCAAAGTTCCATGCCTCAGGAAGAGGGCGTGTCGGGGAAGTCCGGTCGAATGTTCAATTCTTCTCCCTAATAATATTCTCTACTATTGTTAACTTTATGTTTCAGCTGAAAACCATGAATTTGTAGTCCCCAAAAAAGCGATAAAAAGTCCGGATGAAATGATTGCTTGGCAGAAATCGGAAGCCTACTTTGTACGTGGAGGTTCTTATTAAATCAACTCTATAAATAAGCAGAAATTTAATGAATTGAGGATAAAGAAATATTATATTAAATTACTTGAAATTTGTACAGGAATATTTGGGTTTTATTCTCGCAATAAATGAATCGATTAAGGGAAAGTTTCTCAACTCTGAAACTCCGAGTTCACAAATTGTAGAACAATTTTTGAAAATGCTCAATAAATTGGACGAATGGATAACCCAAATTCCTCCAGTTGAGCAGCCCCAACGTTTTGGAAACCAAGCATTTCGCACGTGGCACAGTAAATTACACGATGTATATTATTTTTACCTAATAAATGAAGTAGATTCTGAATATGTTAGGAAAACATACAAATTAAATAAGAAAAATGTTGAAAGGCTTATTTTTCAGTTGGCATTCGAAGAATTGAAACAAGTATTACCTCAAGAATTACATCGAGCTATTCTCGAAATAGTCGAGTACTTACTTGAAGGATTTGGTAATCCAACGCGTATTGATTATGGAACTGGACATGAAATGGCATTTATCATGTTTTTATGCTGCATGTTTAAAATTGGCGCATTTAAAGCTGAAGACAAAGTTGCAGTTGCACTTAAGTTGTTTCAGAGGTATCTTAGCATACTAATAAATTTATAATTTCTTATTGCTTGGCTATTTATAATACAATTTAATAGACATTAGAATCAGAAGATTAAACTGATTTTTCTTCTAATAGGTATCTGGAAATAGTACGAAGGCTTCAGCTAACTTACAGAATGGAGCCAGCTGGAAGCCACGGCGTTTGGAGTTTGGATGACTATCAATTTGTACCTTTTGTTTGGGGAAGTGCTCAATTAGTTGGTAAATATTTTATATCAGTTTGATTAATTTTCATTCATTAAAAGGCACATTGAAAAAGTGAACGATATATTATGAATGACAATTTGAATAAAGCTCAAGAAATATTTTCACGCAGGTCATCCTCGCATCGAACCTCAACATTTTGTGGATCATGGAGTCGTTGAAACATTTGCAAAACAATACATGTTTCTTGGATGCATCGAATTTATTTCTAAGGTAAATGATTATTCTTACAAAAAGGGGACTTTAATTTTTTCGTGGACCCTTTTTTACTTTCTGTGCTACTTTTTTTATTAATCTTCATTTATATAATATAACAAGAGACCTGGAATATTTTTCCTTAAAATTTAAAGGCCACTCTGATACTTATTTTATCTTGAAATGAATATCAAAGAATTCAAAGGCTGTATGCTGTTTACCTCACAATATGAGTAAGGTTCACTATAAAGTAGGGTGGTGGTCTAAAAACATACATTTTTAAAATTAGATTGAAAAAAATTGTAGGTCTCATAAAAATAGAAAGTTCTGCAACTGCAAAATCTCTTACAAAATGTAAAATTCCATTTACACAATGTGATAAATGAACGATTAAATTAATGATTAATAATAATTATTAATGAATCATTATTCAATAATTATTACTTCAAAATAACTTGATAGTTGATAATATAATAATTATTTACTTTACAGGGTGATTTTTTTAACTTGAAACTTTTGATTAAAAACATTTTTTTATAGACTGCCTATTTTTCAAGATATTTGAAAAATCAGGATGTGATTTTTTAAACTTGAAACTTTCAAATATCTCAAAAAAATAGGCACTCTATGAAAAAATGTTATGAATCAAAAGTTTCAAGTTAAAAAAGTCACCCTGTATATTAATAATTAAATAATTAATCATGAAAGATTGTAAGTTTCAATTAATTTGATTTTGTATATCATTGTTAATTTTAACTGCTTATTAATTTAATATTATTTAAACTTAAGAAATTTAAATGAGATTAAAATAAAATTAAAAATTCTATTTAACATCCAATAATCAAATTAATGTGCAGAATGCCTCAAAATTAAACCGAGAATCCAACGACCAAATTTGAACAATCGCCATAAAATGTTTCTATTGAAATTAGAAAAAGATAACCATTTTTCTCCTAAAAAAGAAAAGAAAAAAATGTATTTTTAGGACAAAAAAGAGGAAAGAAGAATGAGAGAGTATTGTTATTTTGTTGCTGTACCTGCTTGCATGAGTGCCAAGACATCGATTATTTTTTACATATGTTTTTTTAGTGTGATTTAATATTAGTAAATATAAAAAAGGCGAAAGAAATAAAAAGCGAAGGACGGGGATTTGGTTGGTTGCCTTCTCATTTTTCTTTTCTCTTTTTTTCTGTCCTAAAAATAAATTTTTTTCTTTTCTGTTTTAGGAAAAAATTGTTATCTTTTTCTAATTTCTATAGGAACATTTAAGGGTGGTTGTCCAAATTTGGTCGTTGGATTCTTTGAATTATTTTCAGGAATTCTGTACATTAATGCAATGTTTATTAATTGTTGATTGATTTAATATTCATTATTTGTGAGTTAATTATGAATGAAAAGACGATTGCACGATTAATAATTTATTATTTGTTAATAAATAGTTATTTATTGATTAATCATGAAAAGTTGTAAATTTTAATTCAATTAATTTTAATTGATTTAATTTTCTTTATTATTATTAACTACTGTTATTTTGAACAGACATGTCCAACCTGGAGAAATTCCCGCCAGCCACACATGTTTTGAGCTTACCACTATTTCGGCTGGAGAGCGAGAGTGGTGGTAGACTCAGAACCAAGCAGCACCGAAGATACGAAATATCTGTTAGGGTGCTTGGGGCGACTAACATTTCAATATAAATTTGTAATGGTGACTAGAATTTTAATTATTTTATTTCAGCATGTTTGCATTTATTTTCAAATAATGTAATTCAAAGGAGAATTGTGCAAAGTATTTATTTATTTTACATTATTAAATATTTCAATATTACAGTTGTGGTTGACTGATACTTTTGAAAGTTTAACAATATACTAAGATGATGTACAATTATATGAATTATCCTTCTACCTTGTACATCATGTTAGTATATTGTTAAACTTTCAAAAGTATCAGTCAACCACACTGTAATATTAAAATATTGAATAATGTAAAATAAATAAATACTTTGCACAATTCTCCTTTGATTAAATTATTTGAAAATAAATGTAAACGTGCTGAACTAAAATAATTAAAATTCTAGTCACCATTACAAGTTAATATTAAAAAGTTAGTCGCCCCAAACACCCCAACAGATATTTCGTATCTGCGGTAATGCTTGGGTCTGAGTCTACCACCACTCTCGCTCTCCAGCCGAAATAGTGGTAAGCGCAAAATATGTGTGGCTGGCGGGAATTTCTCCAGGTTGGGCAGGGCTGATTTTGAATATTAAAATTTTTTATAAATCAAAAGATCGCTGGTAAGTAATGATCTAATTTTTTAAATCCCTTTATGGTGTGAAGAAGCCCCAGGTAATAAGAGCCATGAATAAGTAGGATCAGTACCAAGGAGCCAATTTAGGGAAGAGTAGGCCTTCGAATTGACTGTTGTCTATTGCTCTATTGTATTCACGAAGGAATAATAAGGAGACCTAACTCCGTTTCCCCACTTGGCAATAGAAACATTATCGTAAGTGGTGTGCACATTACAGGAAGATCTTAAATTTTCGTGCTCAGGTGCGCAATTGTCCTCTTCCTATACATGGAGAAGTGTGCGAGTGAGAAAGTTTGTCAAATTGACGTAAGTTAGAGAGGTTCTGTTTGTTTGTTTTGATGCTGGTGTCAAGTGCCGGGTTGTGGTGCAAGTTACACGCCGATGAAGGCGAATACACTTCGTTTTTTTGAAGCCCTCAATGTATTTACAATAATCGTCTAATATATTTTATTGTTTTACATAACTGTCATTTAATTTTAATAGAAATGATTTAGACATTTAACCTTTACTCACTACCTGAGTGCCTGCGGAGAATTTCTCAGAGCTTCTCAGAGCCTTGAGAATCTTTAGGCATATACTCTGAGATTTCTATCGGTAGGGCGCTTCATTATAATATCACATTATTTGCAATTATCCGTGCTGATTAAATTGTATACATGCTTATAAATACGTAATTTACCAATTTCTAAACTGAGTCATCTCATAATAACTTTTAATGAAATTATAATATTTTACATGTTTACGTTTCGAAAAACTTTAAACTTTTGTATCAAGTTATATTACTCACATTATTTCTTTGTCATATTACAAATTTAAAAGATACTTACCTATACTTTTCCTTCTCAAAATCTGTTCTGTTTATATATTTATTTCGTCTATCTTTCGTATGATGATCAACAAAAGAACAGAACCTATCTAAATTACGTCAAGTTGACAAACCTTCTCACTCGCACACTTTTCCACGTACAGGAAGAGGACAACTGCGCACCAGCGCACGAAAATTTAAGATCTTTGTGTAATGTGCCTACCTCTTACGGTAATGTTTCTATTGCCAGTTTCAAATGGCATCCCAGTGGCAGTCGGGTCTCCTGATTATTCTTCCGTGATTGTATTCATACTTAAAACAAAAGCATAGCAAAACTCAAAATTTAATCCTTTTTCAAGTTTTTAATAGTCCCTTTCTCATATTAATGATTGTAAATTATTTTGTTTATGAAAATATATAGAAACCCCTTTATATAGTTTTGAATATTGCAATCTTATGGAAATTTATATGTTAAATACTTTAATAATATTTTTTAAACATCGAAATATGATAAAATGCATTATATTTCGTATGCAAATAAATGACTAAAGTTTCAAACAAATTCAATCATGACTTCTATACGCCTGCAGAGTACCTCATTGACTTTGACAACAACGCCACCGAGGCGCGAACTATTGGGTATCTCAAAGTTTGTATAGAAATTTTAACGAAAAAGAGCAATTATTATCAATTAATTTTAATCAAAAATATTATTTTAAGGTCTAAAATTAATTATTTACTATAAGATCTTTTGTTAGTATTGAATTCAAATTCAAATGCCTACCCAATAGTTCCAAATTGGTGGCGCTGTCGTAGCTATCCAACAGGCGCATTGTGGAATTGCTGTTGAAAAGAATTAATGTCATTTTACATGTTTATCTTCATTGGAGAGAAAAGTGTAAGCGTAGTCGTATTATTTAATTAATTTCAAAATGAAGAAATACGGATTTTCTATTTTCATATAGCCCACAATATTTTTCAGTCTAAATTGAAAAATGTCTTCTTTTTTATACTAAATCCTGATATCAATTTCTTTATTTCTTGGTAGGTAAAAACAGGACCGTTTGCAGAACATTCAAATCAACTTTGGAATGTCAGCGCAGTTTCCACGTGGTCAAAAGTGAACAGTGGACTTATCAGGATGTATAAAGCTGAGGTAATTGTAAAAAAAATGGATAGGTGGATTTAAATGGTTGTAAAGGTATCTTCAAGTTTCTCATGCTATTTCTTTAATTACAGGTATTGTCCAAGTTCCCTGTGATTCAGCACGTACTATTCGGTTCCTTATTTTCGATTAATGAAGCGCCCGAGGGTGCGAATTGCCGAATTGAGCAGCTTGGTCCACCTTCGGCTGGACCGCGCCGAATGTAAATCTTCTTTATCTTAGTACGTTCCAACAAATGAGGTCTTAGGTTGTATAAAAGTGTATTTATGAGGTTGCTCTTAGATGAGAATCAACAATTTTAACGAAAAGCATTAAGCAGTATTGATTCTTACAAGCTAGTGTTTTTATTTCCACTTTTTTTCGTGTAAATTATTTATTTGGTACTAATACTCATTACCTGGCTTTAAACTCTGTTTATACATAATGCTTTAGTCTTCGATTAGTTGTAGAATGAAGAAAATGTACTGTATTTTTTATTTTATTTTTTTTTTATTTTGCAAAACTAAAAGTATTTTTTGAAGACGGCGAATCTGCTAGAGTAAGGTGCGAGAATCTTGAAGTAGGATGATATATGAGGTTTTTCATAATTTGACGTATTACCTTTTTTCTTATTTAAGTCGTTGAAAGTCACTGTGAAAAAGGGGGGTCACAAATATATTTAAATATGAAACAACTGTCTTGTTTACCTTATACTAATTTTTTTAATGAAATTAAGAAATTTACTTAGAGAAATGTTACATTTTTATTGTTATTTTAAAGTAAATTTTTTAATTAGTGCATGTGCAGTTTGTGTTATGAAAATGGCCGTGGCTTGTCTTCCAGCTTTTTTAGGTCAAATTGCGACAATCCTGCAAAAATTATTTGATGGAACTCCATATATAATACATTTATTTTTATTTCCTGTAACTGTAGCAGAAAAATATTTTCAACTTTTTATAGCATACATATTAAACCTCAATTTAATTATGTAAAATATAAATAATCAGGATTATTTTTTACGGGTGAGAAAAATTATTTCTAAACAATTACGACTTCTATCGATTTTATTCATATTTCTTTTCCCTCATTATTTTATGTTATTTTACAAAATAATGTCAACGAAAAAATAGAGAAAAAAGTTAATAATTATTTTCGTCCAGATTAAGTCAGCTTTTTTTCTATATTGTTTTGTCTAGAAAATTAGTTGGGAATATATAATAAACAAATTAATTTTCATAAATTTACAAAACGTCGTTTTTCTAGAGCAACAATAAAGTAGTGCATTTAAAGAATAAAAACTTAGTAATCAAAATAAAATAGTCGAAAGTTACATTGTGTAATATGATGGTCGATTTTTAAGTGTGATAGGTAGGTATTTCAGGTTTTGATGTCAGCTGGCAAGATGTCTGCACACCAAGGACTAAGTACTAATACAAATTCCATGGGACATACTTTACTTTTTAATAACTTCGAAAAAGATGATTATTCATCAAAGTATATTTAGATTGTATTTTTGAAACGTTTTCATTATTATTGAGTATTCTAACATTACGTCATAAGTGGCCGGTCACGTCGAAATCTATAAGGCATACCACTTGGTGGACTGAAAAGCATTGATTACATAGGAGTTTGACTAAAATTAATGGCTGTAGCCGAAAGTAAGTGAAAAATCGTGATATGACTTTGCTTCTCACATAGAAAAGCCATTTCTTAAATAATTTTTAGCAATTGGGGAAGTGTGCAATTTGGGCAATCCATCAAGAAAAAATATCATGTGCGGTGATTCAGGTTAGGTTGAATTGTTATGATAGCTGGCGGTAAAAATTTTTGAATTTTGGTAGTTCATTAAATCAATTTCTTTAAAAACCTTAATATAAACTTACTTTATATGAAACTACTTAAAACATGGACATAGGAAACAAGGGACTAGGCATGCCATTGCGGGGGTGATGCAATGAGATGATGCTTACATCGTAAGATGGCGGCGCGTATCCATGACAACAGGCATTTTTCGTTTTTGACAGTTTTGGTAATGATCGGGTGACTGAAACGTTTTTTTTTTTTTTTTTTTTTTTTTAGTTTTTCACTAGGTCTGTGCGTACTCTTGTGTTATTTATCATGTCAAATATGATAAAATTAGTAGTTATTAGTTTAGTTTTAGGAAATATTGACAGAACATTGTGTGGTAGTATCGATATAGACGTAAATGGATACATTGCCTATTGTCCCTGCATGGGTAAGTACAATTCTTTCATTATTTTTGAATTTAATTTTGATCACAAGTAGAAGAAACCAGTAATTATCGAAAAAGGATTTATTGTTTTTAAATCCAGAACAGTTTGGTAATATAACATAATTAAGTTTTATAAAAAATTCAATTTTTCTTAGAAAAACCGTTAATAATCATATATGAGGTTATGTTCAGCCTTTCTACAGGACAGCGCATTGCCTATTCGCTAATAGCACGGAACGTTCCCTGAGCGTGTAAATGTCCGCCACTTGGGAACGTTCAAAGAATAAATTATTGTTATTGTTGATATTATTAATTAATATCCGATAAACCGTAAGTGATAGGTCAAAATTAATGTCAGTTTATGATGTGGATACCATATTACAATGTAGTACATACGGTACTCAAAACCCAAAAATGACATTTATTTTTATCTATCTCTTACGGTTTACGAGATAATTGTTATTAAAAATAGCAATAATTGAAAGTTCCCTACAGGTCCCAGTGGAACGTTCCCAAGTGGCGGACATTTTACACGCTCAGGGAACGTTCCTGGTAGTCCGAAATCCCGCTGCAAAATTTGACATGTATAAAATGTTAATGCAAAAATCTAATTTCTGAAATTGTATTGTTATTAATTGGCCCTTGCTGTAAACGTTTGCGATAGTGATTTTAGTGCAAAGTTCAAAAAACAATTTCAAAACAGCAATTATTTATGGATTTTCTTTTTAAATTTGCGAACATATTGTTAAAGAATAATTTCTGTTTTTTTTTTTATGAAAAACTCGGTCACTGCTTCAATATAACAATGGGTTGCCGTAGTGTAGCCCGTGCTGAATCTCAGTTGCCAGGTCAAAGTGATGGCTTAGCTTTGAACTTTTTGCAACTATCGCTTTAAAAAAAGTCGCACGGCGCAGCAAGACGACGACACGATCGTTTTCGACTAGATTCGGATGGACATTTTCGTGGCCATTGCGTCAGTATAATTTAGTGCAAGTAATCCCTGCAATGAAGAAGTGTTTTTTGTGCGAAAAAAGGGATGATGGAGTCGCAGAGTTTGATGACGATTCGGTTGGACATTTATGCAAAAAAGAAACGTTTATTTGGAATCTTGATGACATCTTTATTAAACCTAATTGAATTTAGCCATTTCATTTAGATTCTCACGATACAATTCTACTTCTTGATCTGCGTGGTTTTTATGACTACGGAAAGCCAACATTTGGCAACATTTTGTAAAAGAATCTTCATAAAACTATGTGACGCCATCATCCCCTTTTTCGCACAAAAAACACTTCTTCATTGCAGGGATTACTTGCACTAAATTATACTGACGCAATTTTCACGAAAATGTCCATCCGAATCTAGTCGAAAACGATCGTGTCGTGGTCTTGCTGCGCCGCGCGACTTTTTTTGAAGCGATCAACAACTCGTTTGCACCATCGGAGTCATGGCAACCACCTTGCATAATGATTGAAATTTTACGCTCTTCATTTCTATGAAAAATTCGTCCATTAACTCGATAGTTGCGAAAAGTTCAAAGGTGAACCACCACATTGACCTGGCAACCCATTGTAATATTGAAGCAGTGACCGAGTTCTTCATAAAAAAAAAAAAATTATTTTTTAACAATATGTTTGCAAATTTAAAAAAAGTTCCATAAATAATTGCTGTTTTGGAATTGTTTTTTGAACTTTGCACTAGTTATGTGCTATTAGGGTTATATTTTAGCCACGTTAATATTTTGTAGGGCGTTTTGGAAATCAAGCGGATCATTTCCTAGGGGCCCTGGGTTTTGCAAAAGCTTTAAATCGAACTTTAGTTTTACCAGCATGGGTTGAATATCGAACTGGTGAAATTAGATCGGTAAGTAATTACTTTTGAAAAGGTGTTAATTTAAATTTAGAACACTATAAAATTTGCTTTGAATTTACGGTATCAGGGTTATTATAAATGTGCGGTTTTTAAATTCCATGACTTTCTTAGTTTACTTTTGAAAAAAGTCCAGACCATTAAATGCAATTTTTAAATATTCTACTTATTCCAGATTCATTTACCAACAATTTCTTGTAATTTTTTATAATTATCTATAATTTTTCAATTCTGAACAATTCTCCTGGATGTTATTATAAAATTTTTAAAAAGCCTGAAATTATTATAATCAAATTGTTTTATTACTAATTATATCAATTCTTATGAGTTCGGTAATTAAATATTCGGTGTAATGCTAAAAGAATGGTTAAAACTTTGAAGTTTCGGTGCTACTAAAAAAATTCCAGTTTTTCAAAATTCCGTCATTTCGAGGTCTTTCAGATTTTGTGTAGCAACCCTGATTAGTATGCTTTGAAAAGTTAAACATAATGAAAGATTTTTACAACTGCTGAAGTTCTGTTGAAAGTAAGTAAAACACTTTTGTTAATTTCAGTTAGGTTAACATTCATTTTAAAATCTTACAGTTGCAAATACCATTCGATACCTACTTCAATGTTACCCATCTTAAAGCTTGCCACAAAGTGATTCTGATGGAAGATTTCATGAAGAAGATTGCTCCAAACATCTGGCCACCTGATTACAGAACAGGTAGGGTATTATTAAATCTGCACTCATTTTTTATCCCTCTTCCCCAGAAAATCCGCTTGTATCAGTTGGCAGACTCAAGGATTTTTAAAATGTAAATCGTGTTTGAAAATAACACGAGGATTTCTTCAATAGGAGAGTAAAGTACTTTTTAAAATTGGAAATGTATCAATTCGATGGGTTCTCCGAATATTAGGCTAATCTTTCCTCTACGGATAAGAATTAGGCTAACTTCGTTTAGCTAAGTTTTCAGGAGGAATAAATAACCTATTATTTTTCGAAACATTTCCTACGAATTAGAAACTCCAGTATTTTACATTACAGTTTTGTAATGTAATTTAGGCTCCCATAACTTTCAAAACAAGAAATTTTAAAAGATTTTTATTTCTTTTAACACTTCTACAAGTTTACTAAATTTTTCTAACAAAATGAAATTAGCCTAATTTTTAACGGTGACGAAACGAAAGTCTATTATTCGCAGAACCCATCGAATTGTAAAATTTTAAACATGATCTCGTTCTGAAAAATTTCAGCTTTCTGTTACTCGGCACGAGGCAAAACGGAATCCTGCAACCCTAAAGAGGGAAATCCCTTCGGTCCTTTTTGGGACACCTACAATATTGATTTTGTAGATTCAGAATTTTATGGGCCATTGCATTACGATGTACATCACACAGATATTGCGGATCAGTGGAAGAAAAAATACCCGGTAGTTTCTTGGCCGGTTCTCGCATTTACCGGAGCACCAGCCACTTTTCCAGTTCAGTTAGAAAACAAAAATCTTCAAAAGTGCCTCCAGTGGAGCGACTCCATATCTAATAAAGCCAAAACTTTCATAAAAGAAAAACTCCCATCTGGCGCATTTATAGGGATACATTTGAGAAACGGAATTGACTGGGTAATTATATTTCCTTTTCAAAGATAAAAACATACAGAATATTGAAGAAATCAAGAATTAGATACAATATGGAATGTAGGTAGGAAAAAAGAATCGAATATTAAGTACTTTTAACTGATTACTTGTTAATAGGTACGAGCCTGTGAATTCATTTCGAATAGTCCAAATCTTTTCGCTGCGCCCCAATGTTTAGGATATAGAAACGAGCGTGGAAAAGCAACACAAGCAATGTGCTTTCCGTCTTTTGATTTAATTGTGCTTCATATTAAACGCATTATTCGCAACGGGAGAGATATAAAGTCTGTGTTTGTGGCATCCGACAGTAATTACATGATTGATGAACTGAACAACGCTCTTTCCAGAATGGAGGTATGATTGAGCAAGAAAATATACCTATTAAAATTATTATTTACTGGAAACCTACAGACGAAGCTTAAGTTCCGTTGAAAGCTACCCCGCTTCCTGTTAAGATTGTGGCATATTTTGTTAAAATTTCTACATTGGTTGATTATTGGAGAATAATAATAGAGCTAGATTTGATACCATTTATATATATATATATATATATATATATATAGCGGTTCTGTCACTCGTTAGTTTGAGTTTCTGAAACATTTTGAAATATTTGAAATGTTTGAAGCCTTTGCCAAATCTTTGAAGTTTCCTGAAATATTTCTAAATCTTTTGGATTTTTCAAAATCTTTGTGAAATCCTTTGCAATATACTAAATCTTTGTGAAATCTTGAAATCTGATGTGCACTAAATAGTCGAAAAGTACTAAATATAAATCAGTTTTCTTCAATTCGTAATAATGTATAGAATAAAAATACGTGTAAACGATAATATATAAAGTGAAATATCTAATTGCAGGTTCGTGCTTATAGACAAGAAAATGAAGTATCTCCTCACTTAGACTTGGCTATTCTTGGAAGAGCGAATTACTTCATAGGTAATTGTATTTCTTCCTTCTCCGCTTTCGTTGCAAGAGAGCGAGAAGTGAAGGGCATACCAACATTTTTCTGGGGCTTTCCACCTGACAGACCTGCAGCTTCGACTGCACACGAAGAATTTTGACTTTCTAGGCTACACTATCAAAATAATTCTTAATTTATTCATACATCACTCGCATGATCGCAGTTATACTCTGAAAAAAGGAGCAATCCCTACCGATAGAAATCTCTGAGTATATTCTAAAGATTCTCTAGGGTCCGAGAAGCTCAGAGAAATTCTCCACAGGCACTCAGGTAGATATATTTAAAGGTCTAGGTAGTTCTTTTAAATGTTTTAAAGACTTTAAAATGTGCTTTCCGAAATTGAAATAGAAGTACGATCATAAATAATAAGCAGAGAGGCTATCTCAATAGAATAGCCGACACTCAAGGGTTTACATTTCATAGTTAACAGCCTAAAGCATAATAATTCGGAATCTACGGGTTTCGATAATTTCAAATATCTAACTTTTTTTTTAAATGCTTAAAATTCGAATTAATACGACGTTCCTCGTAAATGGAATACGATACGCCAAAAAAGACAACATTTTTGAATCCAAGTAGAAAATTGTATATTAGTATATTAGTTAGAATTATAAGTAAGTATAATGAGAAAATTCGTTAATTCAAAAAAAAAAAGTGTTAATAATTTGAATAGAAATTTAAAAAGGGAGGGTTGAATTAGCGACGGCCAACTACTGTAAATAACTATGTCCGCCCGGTACGTGACGAATACAAAAGGAACATTATATTACCGTCGCAGCACTCTTAAAACGAACACTAAAAGGACCTTGAAAAGGACTCAAATCTCTCAGACTGGGCGATGACCAAAGGAGCGCGAGCTACCTGTGATCCTTCCCCTTCCAGTGGGACCCTTACCCCTCACACCTGTCTTGGCGCGCTTAGTCGCCGCGATTGTTGGAGCGCAGAATCTATTGTCGCTAATGACTCTAAATCACCTCCCATTACCGTTTCAACTTATGCCCTTAAAATTAAAAAATAACTGATGCAAACTATTTAGAAGTCATTTTTTGGGAATCTATGGGCTTTCACGAGTCCAGGGGTATGTCCTTTCTCATGAACAGACAAAAATTAAATATCAACAATCCTCATTCAATCGTGAAAATATGTAGATTCCGAGTATTTCTATTTTCAGACAGAAATTTGAATAAGGCTATTGTCGATATACAGACAGTATTAAACAATAGAAAAATCTAGAAAACTTTATCTTTTCAAAGATTTCTTTAGATCTGAAGGTATTCATTTATGACTACGTTATTCATAATGTTAAATCCAAATTTCTGACTAAAAATAGGAATTGTCCGAATCTACATATTTTCGCAATTAAATGAGGGAATGTTGATATTTAATTTTTGTCTGTCTATGAGAAATGACATACCCCTGGACTCGTGAAAGCCCATAGATTCCCAAAAAATGACTTCCAAATAGTTTGAATCAGTTATTTTTAAATTTTAAGTGAATAAGTTGGAACGGTAATCGGAGGTGATGTAGGGTCATTAGGGTCATGCTCTCCGACAATCCCGGCGACTAAGCGCGCCGAGACAGGTGTAAGGATCCCACTGGAAGGAGGATTCCAGGTAGTTCGCGCTCCTTTGGGGTGCACCCCTCAGACTATCTCCGAGACTAAATCATTCCAATCGACTCTGCTTATAGACTCAAATGGGCCAGGCTATTTCGCTTGAGAATAATCAGAGATTTCTATCGGTAGGGGAACATAAAAACTCATTCTGAGATTTTTTTTTAACTTTTATATTTTATATAAAAGTCTGAATATATGTATATTAACTTTTTCTTATAGAATCTTTGTAGAAATATATTAAAAGTAAAAACCAAAATCCACAGACGACCTTTAGGTCGAATTCGCATTGGACGCGAATATAGCTCTTTAAATTCTTTTCTCGGGGTTATTGTTCAGCGACTTTTTTCATATTGCACAAATTTTCTCGTAAAGTCTCTGCGAAAGCTTTAGAAGAGGTTTCTGGACAGTCTTGGAAAGAAGAACAGGCGAAGAGAATGTCCTTTGGCCGGGGATTGTAACAACATCCGTAACCTTCGGGAACAACTGGCCCATAACACATGAATGAAGCAGTCTTGAAAGGCACCTAAAATAAGCATTACATTTTTCATATTTATGATTAAGTTGTCGAATTATTGCGCCTACTTACAATCACATGCTAAGTGAAACTGTCACAGTAAATTTTTTGGGTGCCTCAAGTCTTAAAATATGAAAATAAACATTTTTCATTGAATGAAAATGAGGAACTTTACCATAGGGTGGCCAGGAAACAGGAGAAATGATCAGGAATTTTTTGTATACGAGAATTTACAGTAATTGTGTTTTTTGATCGGCAATTTTTTTAATTTCTACAAGAAAATCCTGGTAAAGCAAATGGTGTCTATATCTGCAGTTTAAATTCAATACAGGTATAAACTCAGGGTTATATATTAGAAAAAATATATAAATGTGTCCTTCATTTACCCTGAAAGCTGTATTTAGTCGATATTTGTTTTCACGAGGGAAGACAGGTAAACCCGAAAATAGGAAATGAACTAAAACAAAGTTTGAATCACAAAGCTTTGTCACTAAAGTATCAGAGCTTCAAACTGAAAATTAATTTAAGATCTTTTGCTTTTTAAAACTTTTAATTCTGCATTATTTAATTGTTTGGACTAATGCTTTGAAATATTACGATTGTGGATGTTTTACTTTGGAATACCCAGTGTCCAATTTTAAAGACCTTTTAGAATTAAATGTATACAAAATAAATTTGTACAAAAATTCTGCAAAATTGAACAAATTTTTTTTAATCTTCCAGATTCATGTTTGAACATTTTGGAAAACTTTTTAAATATTCTCTGAAAATAAATTTTCCAAATAAAAAATCATTTTCAATTTTCCTAGGATTATTAAGAAAATGTTTTTTATTCTTTTAAAGTCTTTCACAATTCTTAAAAAGATTCTACATTTTTTGTTCGAAACCTGCAAAAATCCATGTTTTGTTTCAAATTATTTGCATCGAAATTGTGGTATGAATAGCCGGATTTTGTCGGTATATGTAGACACTTCGTTTATTATTTCAAATGATTTCAAATTTGGAATAAATTTTGAACCTTTTCAAGGACTTCTAAATATGTCTTCAACTTACTCAAATTTTTCTTAGGAATAATAGGTGTTCAATATATATTTATATATACAAATTCAACATTTTTACTTAAAAATTTAAATTTTTGAATAGAAAAATTAAAGTTGTAACGTTTAAAGTTTACTTTATTTGTTTAGTTATATTAAATTTATAATTTATAATTATAATTTAATTATAATTAATTAATAAATAAATAAAAAAATAATTAATAATTAATAATTATAATTTATAATTTATAGTTCTTCGGTTTTTAACTGATTCTGAATCGCCGTGTACAATCTATTATTAACTTTTCACTCCTTACATTACTGTTCAATTAAAAAAATTATTATAATGTATGTTCACATTTTATCACCTAAACATGTTACACAAAATTGTCACAAAATTGTTCTCTTTCAAATATGTTTGTAGAAACTGATGAGACGGAACTTTTTTTTCTATTTTCTGTCTTTTTATCAGATGAGTATTTTTGATAATAAGCATGCAAAACTGAAAAACATTCGTCTCTAAATTAAATTACATTTTCAGAATTAGATCGTCGTAAGTTGGACAAATATTGCCGGAATTCTTTAAAACTTTGGTATGCACACAAAATATAACCCAGCGCTGCTTAAACACTGAAAATTTCCTATTGTTTATTAATTTTTAATTGCAAATTGAAACTGATCAGTAACCGCGTTTTTTCAGAGTCGCCGACAAAAAGTATCGTGGGAACTCCAAGAATTGAAACAACTTCCAGTGAGACAATTTTCCCTCATTATTAAAGGAAGTTTTCTGGAAATTTTCCGATCGATTTATTAAAAATTTTCGGAAATATCCATTTTACAAGAAAAGATGCCATGTCGCCAACGATAGCTCCACAAGCACTCAGCAGCACCGGGCAGTTTTGCCAGCCGCTTGGCGGTGTGGCATGCTTTCTAGTAAAATTGATATTTCCGCCAATTTTAACTGAGTCGATCTATAAATTTCTAAAAAATGCTTCCTTTAATTATGAGGAAAAAATCGCTGACTGGAAGTTGTTTCAACTCTAAAATTCTCTCGATACTTTTTGTCGACGAAACTGAGAAGGCGGGGTTACCGATCGGCTTTAATTTTCAATTAAATATTAATAAAAAATAAGCAATGTTCAGTTTTTTCTTTATTTTGTAGATATCGTTAGGGTATCTTTCGTGTGTGCATCAAAGTTTCAGCAATTCCGATAATATTTGTCCACCTTACGATGATTTACTTCTTAAAAAGTAATTGAATTTACTCGCGCCCACTGTTTTGTACGGTGGCGAGACCTGGACTTACCAAGAAAATGATAATAGTAAAATTAACGACAAAGTCAGTAATGAAAGGATTCCTTAAGAGTTTGGTGCAGAGAAAACACTGTTTCATAAAAGTGAAACAGATTTGTTAAGTGTTCTTCTATGTTGAGAAATAAATATATTTGGTAAATGTAAATATTAGCGTACACAGAATTAAACCGAAAAAAGAATGGTTGGAATAAATAAATGAGACCCTAAGTCGAAAAGATATAGAAAGCCATATGAACACAAGAGATTGCATGAGAAAATGTATGGACGTGTAGGAAACTAAAGAGGTATGCCAGGACAGGAAAGTGAGCCGACAATTTTTTTATAAGAAATTAATGATGAAAAGTGCCAATTATCGCCTAGTATACTTCGTTCTCTCACTTTCCTCATGTAAACTTCTTCATGCCTGAGAGTATAACGAGGGAATAATAATAACAAATTAGAAGAATATCAGCTTTCAAATTGACGATAATGCACTTTAATTTTGAATAACTTAAATAAAAAAATTTACAGCTTTGATAGATTGAATTTTTAGCATTTCAATGATCTGGAAAAAATATTGCAAACAAATATTTAAACCTAATTTTATTATAGATAAATTAAAGTAAATGTTACCTGGCTGGAAGTTAGAGTAAAGTGCGTGCTTCTGGTCCACCCAACGTCTTTATAAAATGCAGGCAACTCGATTTTTTCGTCAATGGCTATCATCTTGAGACCGAAGAAAAGTCTGTCAATTCCTTCACCCGCAGCTGCCTAAAATAGATATATTTTTTCTAAATTGTACGGAAGGAATGATTAAAAATCTAAAAACGAATCTTAGAACTATTTTCAATTATTTGTCTCAGATCTGGCAAAAAAATACCTCTCCGGCTGATTGTTTATGAGCATTAATGGCTTTGGTCAACGCCTCCTTTTTCTCACTATCGGATCCACAATCCGAGATCATTAACTTCGCAAATGCAACCGATTCGGTGCTGGTGGATCTAATGCACTCTGTTCTCGCACTTATGAATCTACGAAGCGCTGCAGACTCGTAATGAGCAGGAGGTTTCTTTTGTAACTTATAAAAAGTCACTTGCATTGCAATTTGTATGAAACTATCCGGACTAAGTTTACATTTCTTTATCTCATCGGTCCCAAAGTCTTCAAACGTGAAGCACTCCATGTCAATATTTTCAGACAATCTGTAAACATTTTTATTTTTTATTTATTTTTTTTTATCGATATAAATAGAGAAATGTTTAAAATGAAGAAAAGAATACTTGTCTACTCCACGCGCTGCTTCTTTAATTGCTTCCTCCAGTTTATCATTCAGTATGAATTTCAATTCTTCAGCTTTAGGAAAATTCGTAGTATCTTCACATTTTGTTTCTGATTTACGTGCACTGTAACCAAAAGGGAAACATGAAATGTTGATTGGAAAAGGAAGTGAAACAACAACTTTTTAAAAATATTTTAAACAGGACAAGAGAATTTAAATATTTCGTACACTTGGTTTAGAACAAAATCATGTAGAACAGCGACAGGAACTCCTTCACAAGGACTGTGTTCGTATTCCATTCCGCAATAGCCACCAGGAGAGACTATATACTTCAAAAAAATGTTTTTATTTAATAAACTTAAGTACCATTTAATTCTCACAATAATGTTCCCTTTATTGTTCGTCAATTCAATAAAAGAGTTTACCTGTACAGTTTTATCGTGCCACCTATTTCCAGCATTTGTGCAAGAACTAAAACCAGTCATAGTTTGAACTGATCTCACAGACGCATAATTCTTAGATTTAAACGCATCTTTCGGCAGTTCTTTGTCCAAGCAGAGAACAAATAGAGAAGATTCCAGGTCTTTGAGAACATTGGAATTTGAACCAATATCTAAAAATGAAGAGTATTTTTGAAAAACGAGGGATTGATCACTCTTGAAATCTGGTATATAAGCCTTCGAGGGATCGTAGAAATCTTTGTAAAATTATTAAAATGTTTGAAATTTTTGTATTCTTTATGAAATCTCTGTATTCTTCTAAAATTAGTTGTCTTTTAAAATAGTAATAGTACTTTTTAATTATTTGTAGATATATAAACTGCGAGGGGATCATAAACTTCAAACAGAATTTATTATTTTTAATTGTAGTTTTTAAATGATGTTTGCTTATAAAGGTCTAATACGGATCTATATTTTAAATTGTAATGTTTCATTTGGCACTTTTTTTACCTTTAAGTATGGCATGATTTTCTGCCCACGTATCTCTGCTATCTCCCGTCAAAATTCCAACTGCATTCTCTGCAGTGCAAGATCGTTTGGCAATATCTTTAATTGTGGCTTTGAGCTGATTCTCGTTTAAAGATTTACCGCTACCGTCCACAATATTCAATTTGAAGAACTACAAAGGATATGGAACATAATTAAGTCTCATGAAAAAGCAAATGATTCGAAACCTCGTTTGTAATTCAATCACAGGATTCCCTGCGCAAACGGAGCTCAAAATAATGCATGTGACAAAACTTTATTTTTGTAATATCTTCGTAATAAATAATAATTATCATTATATTATTTTATTAAATGATTTTTGAAATAAAGTTTCGTCCCATACACTTGGTCCATTTGTTCCTCCGCAGCACCCAATGAAGTGAAGTTAACTTGCGGCTATGGAAAAATGTGCAGAGAATTTCCTTTGTAATTAACATATTGTATTTTCAAATATAGTATATATTTAAGGAGAAATGTGAAAGTTTTTCGCGAACAGAGAAAGCGCAGGGGAATGACTGTAATTCCTGAAATTAATTGAATAGAAACTTTTCAAGGTTTAAAAAATAAATCTGTAAAAAATCTACGTACGTGATTATTACAAATGATTACAATATGCTTCGCATGGTCTGTATGCAAAAGTTTGTCGAGTCCTCGATCAGGCTGACGGTGAGTACCAAGAATCATTCCATAGGGTAGCATATCAAGTGGGTCTTTTCGAACCATTTCTTGTTTCATTTTCCCACTATCATAAATAACATATTTATAAGTAAATATTATTGTAATTAATTCGCTGCCCTCCCTTTCAAAAAGTATCAACCATTATTATTTTTATACTCAGCCAGTATTGCACTTTGTTTATGAATAAATTTTTCCGTACTTAAATTACGGACGGCTAAGCTGCCTTGCAATTATTAAATAAAATAGTGACCTTAATTAAAACTGTAATATTAGTGAAAAAAATCCAACTTTGTAGAGCACATTTTTATATGGATAATCTAACTTCAATTTGAGTGAAAATAATGTTTAAAAATATGTTAAACTTCAAAAGTAACCAGCGGTATATTACTCGAAAGTAAATAATTTGTGAGTAACTCGTTTAGTTCAAGGTATGCAAACTATCATTATGTTTAATTTTATACTGAAAAATGTCATTATAATTAGTTACATTACAAATATTTCGTGAACATGGCGTACTTACTATAATTTTGAGAAAAATTGAATTTTTTAAATCTCATTTTACGCCATGTGCAAAACCAATTTTCCAAATCAGGTAAAATGCACTCATATTGAATATTAAAATTGGTAGAATAACTTTAGGACGACGAATTGCTCGACCATCTCCAGATCTACCTTTTTACCATGGCGTTGTAGTTGCAAACCGCTTCAACAAGTCTAGCTGCAAATGTATACATTTCTTCAGCCGATTTAAAGCCTTGACGTGGGGCGACAGTTCCAGGACTAGAATGCACAATTACAGGCATTCTGTAACCCAGATAGGCTGCTTTCAACCACCATACGCCCATCTGGGAAATATAAATTTCAAAATTAAATTTTTTATTAAAGAAAGACAAAGTTTATTTAAAATTGTATCTCTTTCGTAGTAAAAATAATCGACTTTACCCAGTTTTCAGTCTTCTCGTATCTCTCCTGTAATTTTTTATGCAAAGAAGGTCCAAGCCCATCTTCGCTAATAAACTTTCGTACGACTTTATCCGTATTGCAGTATTCTTCTTCGTTCAATAAAGGCTTTAATGTCCTAGCAAGAAAATGGTTTTTATTGAAGTAAAATATAATTGATTTATTATCAATAAAAAGATTTTAATTTAGAATTTCTTTAGTACTTCAAATATCTTTCTGCAGTTTTTTCCAAGTCTGGCACAGGTTGTTTGGGAAGTGGCTGTTGATTTAGTTTGAGAGACGTTATTTTTAGTACATGTTGCATTATTGGAATATTGCTCTTTAGTCTACTAAAAATCTAAAATAAATTAAAACTTTGTTAATAAGGCCAATAAAATATCTTCATTGTAAAAAAAATTATATCTATTATTTAGAATCTATTCATTTTTGTTCACGCAAAAATAATTCAAATTTATAAGTTCAAAGAATCTTTGTTTTTTATAATATCAATATTTATACAGATATACTACGACATACACAAATCCTTAAATTTCTAAGATTATAGAAATTCGAATTATCAATTGTTTGACTGAAAATTTATATCCTCTAAAAATCATGGACTTTTCTAAAATAGAAAAATACATTTCACAATATTTTAACTTACCGGTAATTTATTCAAGGGTGGAAACGTACTAAAAAATCTTAGCATGACTGCGTTCTCCTTTGTATGAACTTTGATCTTACGTCAATTATTTCATAGCTAGTAAACTAGAGTGATATTTAAGTGACATCTAGAAAATAAGAATACCATTTTATTGACAATAATTGGCCAGAATGATTAGTAATAATAAATCAATTGAAATAGGACCATTCGTGCAATTTATATAATTTCAGGAAATCTATTAATATGGAATTCTGTTGCTCTTTTTGCAGTTTTATTAATTATAAGCATGCTTTTTTAATACAGAATTTTAGTTTTATGTAATTAAAAAAACAACTATATAGAAAATACATTTTAATTAAATATGGAATAAAAAATTTACCACAAAGTAGTTTTCGACAGACCAGCAAGACACATTTACGACACTCAACTACATTCGGATTTACAGATAGGACTTATCAAAGGGGAGCCCAGGCAGCTTGATCATTGGGTCATTTCAATTTCAACAGATCATGCATTGTGAAAGTAAACATACAATAAAAATAATCTCTATTTTTTAGTATTAAAAAATACTAGCGAATGTGTTTTACATGAGAAAAAAATCTCGATGTATTTTGAAAAAATTTTGACCTTTCGACTTTTAGACAACCTCGATAATGTTTACAAATCACAGAAGGAAACTTTCACTTTCGGCCCTTGGAAATGGAATTTCAGTCTTCCGTAGAAAATGCTGCAGCTCTCCTCACACCTCATCTCTGAAAATACTTTTGCCAGGATTGGTTAGTTACACCATAACTGCACTGCATCTTTGTTGAAATCTGTCTGCTGGCAGTTTCTGACATGCAATGCGTTTTGCTACGCAATATACGCCGGAAAGCGCAGAAACTCGTAGTTACGTTCCAAGGTGGCGGATCCCGCTGACAAAGATATTTAGTTATATTTGCCGCTGACCAGCCTCCTTGTAAATTACTGGATTTCTTGCATTTCTTACCAAATTAACAGTAGTATTTACCGTAAAAGTTGTAAATAAAGCGCTTTTTTCTTTACATTGAATGGGCCGCGAGCATATGAATGACCATACAATGCAATTTCGTGTTACCGCATCTTCAACTTAAGTTGCCTTAAGTTTTTTTGCTAACAAAGGTTTCCATAAAATCTATCCCTGGCGAAAGTTTCGGATAGTAATTCATTCCGAGACAATCAGAACTATTCCGATATGAATGAATTAATATGAATGAATCTGAAATTTCCAATCAGAATTAATCAGAATCAATCCGGACTCGGATTGGTTTTTAAAGATTTTCCGAATGAATTTCGATTAAAAATTTACTTCGGTTTCCTACGGATGCTTTCGGTTAGAAGTCTCAGATTGAATTGGATTGAGTCCGATTGATTTCCAAGCGTTTTTTCAACAAAGGAGTTTCTAAGTTTTTTCGGATTCATTCGAATTGATTCAAATTGGCACGGATACAGATATCGGAATAATTCGGAATAGTTCTGACTGGCTCGGAATGAATTCCTATCCTAAACTTTTGCCAGGGTAGAAGTCGATATTATCGGCAGAAATAGACACTTTCGCACTGCCAAAAAATATACGCCGCAAATATACCTTTTCATTTCAATTACTTTTGAGAACGCATGCGCGAAGAATAATTGTGCTACAGTTCAATTGTCGGTCGTTTTGATGAATCTATAGTGCTATTGTGATAAAACAATGATTTTTAAATTAATTCGAGGGGTATAGGTGTCAAAAAGTAAACTAAAATGAATCAATCCGATTTTAGGAAAAATACTGTGCAAAAAAAGCAGTCGCGGAGCTCAAACGGTGCTGCTGCGGTCTTTGTGGAATAAGTGACTGTATAAAAGCATACTACAAAAAGTGTAATTTTTATATTATAAACTTTCCAATGCAAAAACATCAATGCAAAAAATCCGATAAATGGGTAATGGCATGTAACCTCACCTTAATTGCAACTATAATTCGTTCTGTTTGACAAAAGGGATTGAAACTTTTGAACTCGCGGGGGGTGTCATGACGGCCGCGTTTGCGCACCACTAACTTTCCGAATTGAAATGAAAAGGTCTATTCAAAAAAAGGACAGCATATCTCAAAGTCACAATTTAATTTTTTAAAAATGGTCGTAATAAAATATTAAAATTTCAAGCTATATAGGAGTAAATCGTTTGTAGATTTTGTATCTTATGAACATGAAAGAGGTTATGTTTGTTCACAAATAAACCCTTTCACTTTTTTCATAATCCAAAAATATTTCAAAAGATTTTATTTGCAAAATACACTCTTCCCCTGAATTAAATTTTATTAGACCTGAAATAAATATAGCAGTCATATATTTTTTAAATCACGATTTACCAGATTTACCGTAAATGCCGTTAATTTGACAAGAGATTGAGTAAATCTTTACAATAAAATAAATAAACACAAACAAATAATTATGCTCAGATCGTATCCATTTCAAAACAAACAGGACCCTACACTTGAAATTGCAGAATCTCTCGAGGGCGAAATATGTTGTTTTTTAGAGGCAATTAGGCGATATGTATTTTTATGATTTGAAAATAGAATTTTTTCTAAAAAGTTATGCGTATTTGAATGTTGTGCTTTGTTGCTCCAAGTACCGGATTTTATTTATTTAAATCTGTACTTATACTTTGATAATGAAGATATATTTTGTAACATTGATGCTTGCTTAATAACTTTTGTAGCCAGGAGAATTCTTTTTGGTTGCAAGCGAATTTCCTACTTTTTCTTCGAAACAATGATAGATACGAAAAAATGTTAAAATAAAAGTTTGTACATCTAAAAAAGTTCTATAAAAAATGTCTTGTTTTTTTGCGAAATTTTTCATAGTTCACGAAAAAAATTTCAAAACTACATTTTTAGGGGGGGGGGGGATATTCTCCCAGCTTCAAAAATGGTTTAGCCCACATGATGCTGCTAAGATGCCTTTCTTTTGTTAGTGGAATCTTCAAAAATATTGAGAAAAATAAAAAAGGTCATGCAGGCTAAACCATTTTTGAGCCTGAGAGAATTTTTTCTCCCTAAAAATGTATTTTTTTATTTTATTTCGTAAACTATCAAAAATTTGTTTCTAACAAAAAAGAATTCTTCTGACCACAAAAGTGTTTTAGCAAGCATCAAACTTACAAGAGTTCTTTATTCTCAAAGTACAAGTTAAAAAAATAGACAAAAAATTTAAAAATACGTATTGCCTAATTTCCTCTAAAAAACAAAATATTTCGGCCTCGAGAAGTTCTGCGATTTCATCAAGTGTGGGGTCTTGTCTAATTTGAAATGAATTCAGTCCTTGGAATTGTCTAAACTACGTATTATTTAGTATAATTCCATGGAATCATTTGAGTTTTGAGAATCAAAAGGACAATTAATGGCAATACGAAAGATGCCCCGAGAACTTCCTATGTCTTTAATACGTCTTTAAGACATATTGGACGTCCTAGGAATGTCCCAAGGTCGTTATTGGGATGTTCATAGTTTTGTGCCCACTGGGCAAAGACTTACCCGCAATGCGCCCGGCCACTGTACTGATACCCTTTTCGGGATGTAACAAATTTTCAAAGTGTATTTTTAAAATTATAAACTAAAATTATCGAATCTTAATGGAAAAATTTAAGTGATCGACAGATTTTAGCATTTTTTGGACAACGATCGAACAGACTTCAGGAAGCATATGTGAAAAAGTTTTTATAAAATATATTCATCTAATATATACATGTTATGCAGAAAACAGAAGAAATGAAGAACATTACTATAATGACTTCTTTTTTTAATTGACAGGTGCCCATATGTGTTTGCTCGAAAATGTACTTTCTTTTTTATTTATTTCTTGAAATAACTTCAGAATTTCAGGAGGACGGAATTTAATTAGACAAATTAAAAATTTCACATAACGTAAATTTTTGTGAATACAAGTGTGCTACTTTTGCCCTACATTCGCCACTGTCTCCCCATATACAATTTGGTACTAGAATTTAAATACCTATTATTTTAATACCATAAAAAAGGTTCACCTGAAATGTTGAAATTAGAACAATATCACAAAAAAACTTGCAAATTGAATTTTTTGAATATATCTGAAATAAAAAAAGGCTATGTAAAATATTTAACTACTCATTCCGAATTTTGGGAGGAGACACTTTGTGAAAAAATACTACTTTTAAAAATAGAAGGAAAAAGAGATCCAAGTTCAATTTTTCCCGCGCGTTCACAGTTCACTAGAAACTAGGAATTTCCGTATAGGGAAAATCCCGAAAGGCAACGTGTAGTGTGTTGGCATAAGTGAAAGAACATGGCGACAATGTCAAGTTGATGCGAGATGGGCGTCGTGGTAAATGAGTAACTTTTTTTCTTCCTCGATGATAAATGATGATATTTCGCCAATCGAATAATGGCAATCATTTAGTTTCCGAGTGATTCCTTCCTCAGTGCTAATCGTTTGGGCCTAGAATTGTTTATATGTTCTTTGAGATAATTCGGAGCGCTAGAAAGACTCCAATTCCGATAGGCCTTTATTGTGAGAATACGGAGTAAATAGCTCAAATTCTTCATCGATCAAATACGTGACTCGCTAGGACGCATTGCAAAAATGGCCAAAGAATATGACCATTTGTTCAAGTTGCTCATCATAGGTGATAGCGGTAAGATCCTTTTGTTTGCTCATAAGTAATCCATTATCAACTACATAACGCGCTATTTTATGTTGCCTAAAATGTCAGTTTGAAATTGAGTTCAATGTTTTTATTATTTTTAGTCTTTTTTGGCTGCTGCTGATATTTAAACGATAGTGGATGGTATTTAGTGAATTTCCATTCAGCACCTGTTTTCGCAAATTCATGATTTATAAATGTCATCTAATTAATTTTGAAGCATTGCAAAAAGATTAGGGTGATGCTTTTGGTCTTTGCAATCGAGAAAAAGTTGACCTTTGCTTTATATCTGGAGAAAAGAGCATTAAGAATTAAGGCAATTAGTTTGTTGCATTCGATCTTTTATTGAGGAATTTTTTTATTTCTGTGCTTTTAAATTTTCATTGATGTATGTGTCAATTAAATTACACAGATGGATGCATTTGAAAATTAGCAAATGTAATATAAAGATTGTAGAAAAATTTAAATCAATTTTGGTAAGAATTTTATGATAATCGGGTTGAACAAATTTTTTAATTCTTCCTGTATTCTTCGTGGTATCAACATAAAAGATTTTTATTCAGATTACGAATATTGATGATATTCAGAATTGAACAATTTCAAATAAAAAATTTCAAATTTGTGTAATTTCAAATTGACAGTCTTAATAGATAACCAACATTAAATTGAAAACGTATAAAAATGCAAAGTATAATTTCAGATAAAAACTAATAATTAAACAAATTAAAAGTAATATCATTCGGAAGAAAACAATCCTGAATGAAATTCTTGTATTATAATTTTCAAGTTGAAAGATTACAGGATTTTGAAATTGTTTGGTTTCAATTTTATGTCATTAAAATGGTAAAGTTCAGATTTTAAATCAATTAAAAGATTTAAAACATATCCTAGAAAATATTTTTTTTCTTGTATTATAGGTACAGATTTACGAGCAATTATATGGCATAGTAATATTTATGACTGATAATTTAAGTTGCAAATTGAATCTATTTTAGCAAACAATGCATCTATGAGTAATCGATAATAAAAGAGGATTTTTATTTAGTAAATTGTATGCTTTGAACTTCTTTACTTTTATTTTGAAAAGATTTGTGAATCAAGAAAATTTGGAATATTTGAGGCACAGATTGTTATTTTGAAATTCAGGAATTTTTTTTTCGTCAAATTTTTTTAATTTATCAAACTAATCAAGCTGGTTTGGTATTGTATTTAATTTAATTTAATTTTTGTTTTCAAATTGCAATAGTCCATCTAAAGGAAATTCGAAATACTGGAAGTTCTGAATATGGGAAAGACCAGAGTGAATCTAAATGCTTTTACGCTTGGTGAAATGCGTGAAAAAGTCTGTAATTCTCAGCAGAATGATAAGAATTATCGCACGTCCATAATTATCCTTTATTCACGAATAGATCTAAAATAATGGTGTCACAACACTTTATTGAATGGATATTCATTCACTTATTTGTACTTTTTACGTTTTAAAATTAATTTTACAGAAAAGAATGTTTTACGTAAAGGTAAAATATTTTTAAAAAAATTCATATAATCATAGGAAACATGAATAATCTGGTAATAGTAGATAATAATGCTAATTGATATTAGTGAGTGTATTCTTTTTTTGAAAGGAAATTTGTGCCCCCAGTAATAGATTAATAATACCCAATCCGAATTATGGAAAAGAAAATTAAAGACAAATACTTTCAAAAAATGGATAATTGTTTAAATCGTCTATTTATTTTAGTATATCTTCACCTGCTTCTTTGAAAGAATGTAAAGATTAGGTATGGAAGTGTTTCGTGCGGAAGCCAATGAGTTAGGGCCGTACACTAATTGAGACCATTATTTCATTGTGATCTAGATCGTTGTAGTTACTGTCTGTAACCCTTCTTTCATCCTAGAGCCGGTTTAATTCTGGTTTAAATTTCAATTTCAAATTGGGTAAAGCGGTGTAATAATTACCAGAAAAGAAATTCAAAATAATTAATTTGCTTTTTGTGACATTCTGGATATTTTAGTTTCCGTTAGAAATTTCCTTGTTATATTATTATATCTTATTTTGTCTCATGAAGATAAATAATCTAAAGAATGCTGTGTTCAAATTTTATAGTGTATGTAGTCCGTTTTTTATGATTTGGCGGAACTCAATGATTCAGTCTCTTATCTCCCTTATGATGCAATTACTTCTGTTGTACATATGCTTTACAGTCTCGCGATTTGTCTTATTTTCTAGATTATCGCTTTATTATATTTTGAAATAAAATTTGTATGTAAATATTAAGGGTTTCGAAGTTGTATAACCGTCGTATTTTCTTTCTATTATCTTTTTTATTTATTAATTTCAATAATACTACGTTTTATGATGTAATATAATAAGTTCCATTTTTTATAATCAAATTTTTTATTAGGCTTTTTTAAGCATGCTACAATTGTTAAAATCGCATTGAAATTTCTAAAAATTTCCCAAATTGTTTAAACTCTATTAATGTTTTCAAAATATGTACGTAGAAATTATTTTAAGGAGGAACGTCCAATGAGGTAAATCCAACATTGATTAATGCTTTTGAAGTATGTTACACTTGTGTTAATTCCGCGTCATTTTGAAGAACAATATTTATAAGACACTGTGAAGTCTCCCCTATTTCAAGTTCCCCGTACACCGCTGATTCAAATTGCGTAGTTTCATCGCCCCCCACCACGGTCCCTGTACGCTCTCCTACGCGTCAGTGGCTTTTGGCTGCTGAGACTGACAAATTAAAAAAGGCGAAAGGTTCTCGTTGTTTTGAATGGTGTATTTTAGCTTGACTTCATGGAAATGCAGACAACTTTCCCGAGAAAATATTCTAAGCGTAAAAATAAGTAATAAGTGTACGAATAGTAATATTTCTCAAGTTTAGGATGTATTTTCTCAGTGATGTTCTATTCCTTTGTCGATTGGCGAGCTTTCAGTTTCACGAAATAAAAACAAAAATCCAAAATTGCAGGTTAGTGTGCCCGATCTGATACACTAACCTGAAATTCAAGATATTTTCTTTTCTTTAGTGACTTACCTGTAAGTTTAGACTATTTTCTCCAAAATGTCATAAGCAGTTACAGCCAGATGAGGTAACCTTCCTGGCGGCTGACTTTTCTATTTATCCTAGCATTATACACTTTGAAAATATTAATATTTAAACTTAATTTTCAGTTTAGAATAGTTTCTCCAAAAAGTTGTATGCACGCGGAATATTTGAGTCGTTTTTTGATTCTATTATATTGATTTTTAATTTATAAATAGTCGTGCGTCAACAAAAGCACTTGGAAATCA
>NC_046665.1:38303612-38308536 GCF_010883055.1 Belonocnema kinseyi
TGCAGATTAACTGCCCGTGACTTATTCAACTGCGAAAATCGGGGTTGCCTGAACCTTTTCCAATTTGACTGCATAATATTGAACAATCTTCGCATGTGAGTTTCCGCGCACTGCCAGCAGTTTTCGGAATTATTATACCCGAAGTTAAATTGACCCGCGCCTTTTGACACATGCGCAGTTGAAAAGGTTGCTTACAGGGGGCGCATTGATGCAAGGCCGATGCAGTGAATGAACGTTGTTGAACAAAAATAACCTAAAGGTCGCGGTAGAAGTGGGGGCCCCTCCAACCTTGAATTGAAAGAATCCTTACGTTTCAAGTCCGCGGAAATAGGAGGGACTTCACTGTATTTCTAATTACCGTATATATAAACTATAAGCATTTAAATAAACATTGAGTCTTATGGGCCTACCCTAGCAGAATCATATAAATCGTAGGTTTATTTTTGAAAATCAAAGATATTTAATCAGAAAACTTATGAGGGGGTAGAAGGGTCATTATAAAATTCATAACAATTATTACACTGAAAATTCATTATCGATTAATATATAATAATTAATTTTGAAGTGGTGTAAATATACTTTTTCACGAACATTTACGTGCAATTTAGCAATGCTGTATCAAACAATCCTATTTAATTGAATTTATAGAGACCACAAGCTATTGTGGAAATGTTTTAGTGCATTATGACTTTTTGATAGGGAAAAAAGTTTTTCTTGTTTATTCGTATTGGAATTAATCTTTGGCACCCTTGGTACAATGAGAAATGTTCTTTTTTCTTAGAAATTTAACATAATTTGCAATGCGATATATGTAGTATTGGAAAAAAATAATCACGAAAATGAAGATTCTTAACTGCTCTGTTGAAATCAGTGTCGAAAAAAGCAATGTTTTGGAGGCATTGTTGTGTTTGATACTAACGTATTTGCCATGTTTTTACAAAAATTATTATGACTTCAAAGTTGCGCATGTTCCTCCTTGACGATTTTTCTCTTCATCATAAGAATTTAAATTTTGTTGGAAAAATATATCGACGCCTGAGTAGAATAAGGCGTTCGTTCCAAATCTGCTTCCAAAAGGTGATGGTTCGCAGTTTGTACCAAGAAGGTGTTCGTTTCGAATCTGCTCGAGGAAGGTATTGATTTGAAGTTCGTTTGAAGAAGTTGCTCGTTCCGAATCTGTTTGAAAAAGATGTTGGTTATGAACTTGTTTGAAAAAGGCGTTCTTTCGCCGAAGTATTTCATTCTTAAAATTTTGTATTGGTACCACTGACACAGGGGATCGAAGTTTTCTAATATAAATATTTCTTCTTTTATTTCAGAACACATAAATTATAAATCATTCTTCTTTTCCGTATCCAATTGAATTTTCTTTTGATACATTTTTTTAGTGGGTACTTTTCTGTATAGATTTTTTCGTGTCAATGAGAACAGATGGATATTCTCGGGTGTACTCATATTTGAAATACACCTACGCATCGTTAAGATTTACTTTTATTTTTCGTAAACTCATTATTTCGCGTAAGTCATTGTTCGGTTGGATTAAATCGGAAAAAATAAATCTGACGTAATACGTTAGATTCACAGGAAACTTACTTTATTAAAAAAGGGAAACTTAAGTTCTGAAAAAGTTCGAAATCCTGCACCAGCGGAACCACTACAAAATTTCAAGTATAAAATTTGTTTGATGAAAATTCAAGTGGATACGGAAAGGAAGAAGGATTTACAATTGATCTATTCAAGCGAGGTTATTCCTCTAGAGTGTCACTCATTTTATAATGAAATCATGCAGTGATTTATAACTTATGTTTGAAATAATGACTTTTTTGATGATCATGTTTATTCAAAAAATATATATAATTTTCTTTAAAACAAAAAAATATTCAAAGATTCTACAAGTATTAATATATAGTATTAGGCATAATACACAATATACGTATCTTCAATTTCTTTGAGTAAATTAATATTATTTTTCTTCAATAAATTATTATGTTAATGCATTTAATAATGCACGAGAACTATAATTATCCTGGACGTCCTTTTTTCGCTGATATATACAGGTTTATTATAAATAATATAATATTTAATTATCTGTTGAAAAACATTATTCAATACTCACCACACTGCATGGCATACTATAATTAATTCATATTATAGTGATTTCAAAATAAATGTAAAAAGTGGTGTCGTATTATCTTAGTTTTATATAATTATGCAAAATAGTATGAATTAAAAGCTGAAATAAAAGAAGGAACATTTATATCAGAAAACTTCGATCCCCTGCGTCAGTGATACCACTACAAACTTTCAAGAATGATATACTTCGGCGAATGAACACCTTATTCCAAAAAAGTTTGGAACCAACATCATTTTTAAACAGATTCGGTACCAACACCTTCTTCAACCGAACTTGGAACCAACACCTTTGTCGAGCAGATTCGAAACGAACACCTTATTCTACTCAGACGTCGATATTCCGTGGACATCGTAGAAAAATGTTCCAAATTCACTAACTTATCCGAAAGAATGAAAAGTTGGCTAAAATATTGTATTCAATAATATTATCGTACATTCAAAATCAAATTAATAATCTTTTTTTCTTTTACTGTTAAAGGTGTGGGAAAAAGTTCTCTGCTGCTGCGATTCGCAGATAACACATTTAATGGAAGTTATATTACTACGATAGGTGTGGATTTTAAAATTCGTACTGTAGAAATAGATGGGGAGAGGGTAAAATTACAAATTTGGGACACTGCTGGACAGGAGCGTTTTCGGACAATAACATCTACTTACTATCGAGGGACGCATGGAGTTATAGTCGTTTATGACGTGACGAGTGGAGATACGTTCGCGAACGTTAAAAGATGGCTACATGAAATTGAATACAATTGTGATGTAGTGAATAGGATTCTAGTTGGAAATAAAAACGACTCACCAAATAACAAAGTTGTCCTCACAGAAGACGCACAGCGATTCGCTAATCAAATGGGAATTCAACTGTTCGAAACCTCTGCTAAAGATAACATCAATGTTGAGGAGGTAATTTGATTATTTTTATCTTTAAATTAATTTAAGATATAAAAATAAAGAGTATAAGAGGAATAGAATTATTTAAAGATCTCGGAAAATCGGAATGTTTGTACGTTTTTGCAGTTTCTTCTGAAAGTGCAAGTAATTTTAGTCTTGAAATGACGAATTAAAAAAACGTTAAAAAATCCCGAATTTTAATTTAGAGGCCCACATATTAAATAAATTTATGGAATATAAATAGCTCACAGTTTTCTTCCTATTCTCTTTCTTTTTCTCTTCTCCTTTTCCCCTAATCTCGAACAACTTCCCCTTGAACTAAACTTCTTAAGATTTAATCGAAACTTTAAAGTTTAAATATTTTTTCCTTGAATCTATACAAATTAAATATTTCTAAATTAACTATAATAAACTACGATGGTCGGTTTGTCCATATTGTAGATTCTTTAGTTTAAGTTTGAAAAACGATTGTTATTATGTTAGGTATATTTTAACAATTATTGTTGGATTAGACCAAAGTCTAAACAAGAATTACCAGATAGTTGTTTTAAGGAAAGTTGGTTCAACACAAATTAAATAAGTTACATAATTTAAACAAGATAAAAAACCACCAAAACCTAGATATTGACAGTTTGGAAAATTTAAGCGCAGTTTTTAGTAGATGTAAAATATTTTTTCTTTAAAGATATATTGCATATAGTATTGAATTAATGTAAAGATTTATCAAAATTTAAATAAATCTTCTTCTTACTTTTTCTTGAACAAAGAAACATTTCAACATTCTTAAATATTATACTGAGTTAAGTGCTTAGAAATTTTAAATTAGTAGCGTTTGAAGTTGAGCAATTTTCTTTTTGTAATATCATACAATTTTTAGACGCTTTAAATTCAACAATTTCTGATTTATGAGTTGTATATGTACAGTTTTTAAATATAAACCATTTTTTATTGAAGATAAAAAAATATTACTATTCAAAATTAAACAATATGTGATTCGTTTGAAAAGATTTTTAGAACTCCTAATATTTAAACATTTAATATGATGGATTTAAAAAAAACACACAAATTTTTAATAGTAGAAAATAAAGATCTAGGTACGCGAACGCGCCCTTGGCATGCGTGCATTTTAGTAAAACGGATTATTCAGAACAGTTTCACTTTATTTTAAGGGATTTCTACGGATTTAAACAATTTCAAAAAATATGAAGGTTATAAACAAATTTCAAAGAATTTAAATATTTTAAGTTATTTAAAAAAATTCTACAGAATTTTAAGAGACTTCATTTAAAAAAATTTAACTCTTAATATTAAAAAATTTGTTATGGATTTTGAAATACTGAATGTTTTGCAGCGAAATTTAATGAAAATACTTAAATTAATTTATTTTCAAGGAATTTTAAATGATTTCTACTTATTCTAATCGATTTTCACAATTTCTAGAGAACGTTAGGGACGTGAACGATTCTGTCTTCTTTTCTAAATGTAAAAATAAATGTTAAATCTTTCCTTTATTTTTCCTCTTTCTCATAAAAAATTCTCCGATTTTCCCTTTTTAAGCTCTTATTGCGCTGGCATCCCTGAATATATTCTATACGGAAACATTACAAATTAATAAATTAAATAATTGCTAAATTACAAAAAAGAATCTTTAAAATAGTCAGGCGAAAAAATGTCGGGGAAATCCGTTTAAATGTGATCCACTCATAACATTATTGATATGTACGAGGATGGATTGATAAGTTTCCGGCCTGACCAAGAAAAACAACGTTTTTAAGGGCATGCGACACAGTGGAATTCTTACATTACCAACCTCTTTTTTCTATTGAACAAAATTTTTTTTTGAACCATAGAACTTTTTTTGTAAATCAAATATCGAACTCAAAATTTCAGGAGAGCATTA
>NC_046665.1:38308636-38344501 GCF_010883055.1 Belonocnema kinseyi
ACAAGCTATCTAAGGATGGTACTATAGAACGCCACCTCAAGGTAGACCTAGTGGCGCCATCTCTTGGTCAGGCCGGAAACTTATCAATCCACCCTCGTATCTAGAAAATGATTGTACGGTAGACAAATGTTAAAATCAGTTCAACAACTGCTTTTCATGCGCTTTTTATTGAAAAAGAAAGCATGTTTTGTAATACTTTGAATGTACCTATAACGTCTGTTATTGGGCCCATGACCAATGTTCCTATTTATTTATTAAAATATTTTTTCATATACCTTTTTTTTTATTCTGATTTTTTAACGAACGTTACGAATTTTGCGAACATCGCGTTTTTACTTGAAATGAAATATCATAAAGTTGATCAAAAATGAGAAAAACAAATGGGACCATCAAAGCAACACATCAACGTCATTGGTCCTGGTATGAGCTGAGAGTGATATATTCAATTTATTTGTGGAGCTGTACATTTAAAATATTGCAGATCATGCTCTCTTTTAATTAAAAACGCATGAAAAGCAGTTATTAAAATGTTTTTAAGTTCGATATTTGATATGCTGTGTATTTTTTATTCGAATTATAGAATAAAAGAGAAGAAATTAGGAAAAATTAAAAAAATAAAAACACACAGAAAATGCGATTTTAGAATCGAAGTGTCCAGGCTTTTCAAAAATATTCGTGCTACACTTACCGAATTTTGGTGAACCTAGACTCTTTTCCAGCTTTCCTGGGCTCATGGACAATATTTGTTTTGCGCCCACCGAATTTTGGTAAACCTAGACGCGGACTCAGGAAAAGAATCAACTACGATTTTAGTCTATACAATTTTTGAAGCTTGAACTGCATGCGAAGGAAGAACCGAAGTCATTTTTGTCACAATTTTCATCATATCTATGATCGCTGGAAGCTGACTGTGTCTTAAATTTTGAATAAATTAAGTATCCTAACTAGCATAACATCGAGAAAGTTTCAAAGTTGTGTGCAGTCGGGAATGTTATTTTTCTACAAATCTGTGAAATTATTAAATAGTTTGAAATTATGTAGACACGAACGTTTAAGGTTGTATGAGATGAGGGCATTTTAAAAAAATATATATTTTTCACTTTGTATCATTAAAAAAAAAAGGTTAAGAAACCACTGCAGGGTCCTACTGGGAGCAGCTGCCATCTATGAAAATGATATCGGCTTCCAGTAGAACCGTGGTAAATTACACCTATAGCCACTAAGGTGGTCCAAAAAAGTTTTTCGAGCTACAGTGCAAGACGCACCCCCAAAAGTTTCCATTTCCTGAGAAAGAAAATTCGTATTTTTTTTCGAAATTCCAATATTAACACGTGCCACCGGGCGCTTCCCACTCCTATTTCATTAAGATGAAGATATTTTTAATTTTCGAAAAATTAAACTCATGTTTCAGGGTTTCATCGAAACCTGCCAAACTTTTTAGTGTCTACGAAATAAAATCATACTAATCCTTGCCCTCTCCGCAGTGCCCCAAATATTACCCAAAAATAAAATAAACTACATTTTTACGTATTATTGTTAATTTTCAGTCATTTTTTGCCATTTTTTAAATATAAAGAATAACTAATGGACAACTTGAATGTCCACCATGACTTGTGAAACGATTTTTAAATGTTTAAATAAATGTAACTTACTTTAAAAATTATTTATTCTCAAAAAATGTAAAAATAATTGTATTTTCTGATTGAAATGCAATATTTTTAATTGGAGTAGTAACTTTTTCTAAAAACTACGTTTGGTTGAATAATTACATAATTTTAATACATTTCTTTTAATTTTTAATAAATTTCTATTCGTATAAACAATCTTTATTTGTTCTAGCTGTTATCTTTCGATAACTAAAAAAATGAAATAAGATATAACACATAAAATTATGTTTCTGGCTGTATAGTGTATAAAAAGAATATATTTACCATTTTTCAAATAATATAAAGTGGTTAATGTATTTTTTCTATACACGGACAGCCAGAAACATAATTTTATGTGTTAAATCTTATTTCATTTTTTAGCTATCGAAAAATAACAGCTTGATCAAATAAAAATTGTTTAAACAAATAGAAATTGGTTAAAAATTAGAAGAAATGTATCAAAATTATGTAATTATTTAACAAAAAGTAACATAGAATACCAAATTAAAAAAAAGTGGACATCTCTGGCTCAATGTTAAGAAATTTTCGAAATAAAAAATAAAGAATTATTGAAATAATTACATAATGTTTTTATAAAAAGTTACTACTCCAAAGAACGACAGAATATTGCATTTTAATCAGAAAATACGATTATTTCGTACATTTTTTGGGAATAAGTAATTGAAGTATGTTACATTTATTTAAACATTTAAAATTCGTTTCAAAAGTCATGGTGGATATTCAAGTTGTCCATTTGTAATTATTTATCTTTAAAAAATGGCAGAAATAACTGAAAATTAATAATAATACGTAAAAATGTAGTTTTTGGGTCATATTTGGGACGCTGCGTGGAGGATGAGGATGGGTTGAAATAAAAGTCATAAGTATGGTTTTATTTCGTAGACACTCCCGTTCAATTTCTAAAAAGTTTGGCACGTTTCGATGAAACCTTAGACTTAGAACATGAGTTGAATTTTTTGAAAATTCAAAATTTCCCCATGTTAATTAAATAGGATTTCCATGTTCCGGGTGGCACGTGTTAATAAACGAAATTCGAAAAAAAGACGGATTTTCTTTCTCCGAAAATGGAAACCTTGGGGGGTGGGGGAGGGGGTTACCTTGTCCTCTAAAGTGAAAAAAAATTTGCAATGCATTTTTGGACCTTCCAAATGGCCACGTCTCACGACCGTGAAATGGATGGCCACGTATAATAAACATTCTAATGAAATTGTTATTTTAGATGTTTACCGCGATAACACGACAAGTATTACGTACGAAGAAGGAGAGGAAGGAGCGACAGGCAATCCAAACGAACGAGACGGTCAACCTGAGAAAAAGCACCAAGCAGCATAGAAAGAAATGTTGTTAGCAACATAAATAAGTACTAGGTCGATCCTTAACTGAATAACATTGGTTTCCATGATAGTCAGACAGGCGGGGAGTGCGCGTTGTTAAATACTGGAATGGACAGGAGAAAGTTCAAAGGACGGGCGCCCTTTCACAGTGTTGCAGGTCCTTTGAAATGAGAGTTCGTACGAGAATTCTGATGTTCAATTCTTTAATCGCTGCTAGCGGCGTGTGCATTTTTTTAAACCCGACGGGCCGGGTCGTGTTTCGATTTCTCAAGCCGGTCTGAAAGTTCAATTAAAAAATTTCCGGAAAACTATTAAAACGAATTTTCGGCTCCGTTCGGGTTTTCCAGCCGGATTGCGAACATGGAACTCAACCCGAAGTCATTTTGTACACCGCTAATCACCGCCTTTCCAAAGATAGTAGTAATATGTGAAATTTCAGGATAAACGTCTCAAAGTGTTCGACGATCCCTAATGGATCATCGTCTTCGACATGACATCCAATTAAGGAGTAGGAGAGTTTCGGATCTTTCTTTGCAGTTTAAGCGAAGCACGAAATTGATGTTTAATACCTCTTTTTTATCAGCGCTAGGTCTAGATTATGTTAAGATACTATTTGTAAAATGTTATCGACTGCTTTGAATAAAAAAAGGAGTACGTTTCTAAGGCGGCTTTTTTATCAGCAATTTGGGACTGCTGAAAAATCCAGAAAAATCAAATTCTGGACACTGGAAAATTCACATATATTAAGATATTCGAAATAGAAGACTCCCAAAAATAGAAAATTGCTGAGATTAATAAAATATCTGACAGTTTATAATATTAGCGAATTCGAAAAATTTCGATAAAAGATGATTCCGGAAATAAAATTGCTAACATTATAAAATATCCAAATCTGTAACATGGTTGATACAGAGAAATTCACCGAATATAATTATTATCCAATCTAAACAATTACAAAATTGTGTAGTAATAAATAAAATAAGATTTTTTCATTTCATGAAATTTACAATTTATTTATTATTAAAACAGTATTTTAATTCTTTAGATTCCGGAATTTTATTATTTGTTAATTTTCCTGTGTCGGCAATTATATTTTCGGGAATTTTCAACTTTGGTAATATTATAAACTGTGGGGAATTTTCCACTTCGGGAATTTTCTATTTTGGATATTTCCTTTTTCCGGAATGTTACAGTGACGGGAATTTCATTTTGCATGATTTTTCAGTCGTCTGAGCAATTTTACTCTCAGTGGAAGTTCAAGATTCTGCATGTAGAGGAAAAAAGATTGTACAAAAATTAGAATTGTAAAGGATTGAACGCAATACAACGATCCGCACAAATTCACTGCGAATTTCTCGCAAAGAACTTTTCTATCCTAAGAATTTTTTATGCATTTGCTTTTCAAGGATTTATCTTTTTTTAAAGGTATATCCTTTTTTTAATATTGTATCGTAGGAATAAATGTTGCTAGTTTTTCTTTTGAGCTTAACATTTTACAAATAGGGTGCTATTTATAATATCTGGAGGTCCAAGTAGGTGTTAGATTATATAATTGAACAAGGTTCCTGAGATTTATTGTCTTTGAGTTTTGCAATATCTTTAATGTTTAGACTCGTTTCTGAATGGCCGCACGGATTTCTATTTTCTGGTAGAATTGTAAGTCGCTCGTTGGATCGATCGTAACAGGAGAGGCACAGACAGGCAAACATACAGAATTGTTTCGTGGGTCATGTCCATCCGTGACATTAGCTGTCTGTATTAATCTGTGATAATAGTTAAATTCATCTCTACATAATAGTACTACGCTGATTGCCACTGTAATAATGCTGTGAGTATCTACTGTTGGCTCCTGTTGGGAATACGACTTTGAATAGCTTCCGAGGTTTGAGCTAAAGCAGATTCCGGAATTCGATACCTCTATGTTAAAAGAACCTCTCGACTTATTTGGCGTTAATCGTCTAAACTCTAAACTAACCACTCTGCTTTTTGAGTTCGCCCCGCGTTTTAGTACTTTGAATTCTCTGCATTATTTTGAATTGCTTGGGATGCTTTTAACTTGCTTGAAATTTTCTGAAATCCTCAGAATTCTTTGAATTAATTTACATCTCTGAATTCCGTGAATTCAACGAATCCCTTTATTTTACTGAATTCATAAAAATATTTTCAAGTCCTTGAAATTGAAGTAATTATCCATATTCGATGAATTCTACAAATTCGGAGAAATCGACGAATTCAGATAATTCAGAGAATTTTAAAATAAGGCAAGAAATTGAGGGAAATCAGAAGATTTCAAAATAATTTAAAAGATTTATTTTTAGCATTTAAAGTTATTTAAAATAATTTTCTGAACTCAAAAGATTTCTAAATAATTTACTAAACCAGACATTAAAGTCAGACATATTAATGTAGTTATTACTAAGGTTCCGGCTAAGTCGAGTTTGTGCGCTCATATAGACGCAGTCACACCATGAAATATGGCATGCGTTGAATTTTTCTAAAGTGCAGTACTTTCTATGGTTGTACTTACACAAAGAAAGGACCAATAATTTTTTTTCTTTTTTATCACAGCTAGCTAGTAACCATGTTCTGTCTCCTGGTTTTATATCAAAATTTGTCGATGATTTTTTTTTTCATGAACAGTTAGATATTTCACTGTTCTCTTTGCTCAGATAAAATTTGAAAAAATTCTATCGAAAAGTCGATTCGCACGAGATCTACCTTAATTAGTAAACCTGCCTGCTGTTTGTTGCGTATGTGTAATAAGAACTAGGGCCAACTCCGAGAGATTTTCCTTCAACATAGAGGTATCGAATTGTTAGTTTTCATCACAAAAGTTTTTTTTTTTAAGTACTGACACCTATGAGGACTTGCTTCTTTCACGAGTGCTTCAAGTGACTGAAAAATGCGGATAACAGTAAAAAAACTCAAACTTTTGCCAGTAGTCAAGTATTTTCTAGGATCTATGAATCGTTGATGTAGGAAAACATTTTTGATAGGCAGGAGAGTTTTTAGGAAGCTTCTGAAAGTCGTGTTTCTCGTTTCTACTCTCGTAACAATCGAGTTTTGTGTCTTTATAAGTTTAAAGGTTTGAATCTCCGAAAGGCAATTATGTAACCTCCTACATTTAGAAAATGTACATATGCTAGAAGCTCGTCGTGTACCGATAGCCTAATGTATTTCATCAATCATATCCAAGCTCATTTATTGTTATATGATTATAACAAAGTGTATTATAATAATACTAAGTATTATATATAAATAAATAAATATATATATGAATATAAATATATTTACGTTATACATAAATAGGAATCTGCGCAATTTTCATCGATCTTTATTTATTACAAACTACGAGACTCAATAGCGCTTTTAGTGTTTAGAGGAAATTTTTCGTTCTGAAATGGTAGTGCTAAGAGCTTAGCGGATCCTTGGAAACATGTGTGTATGCGAAACTTCAGTTTTATCCTGACGAACTGATAAGACATGGGGAACTTGAAAATGTTTATCAAATTACTGTTGATATATTAATCGTAGTTGTTTGGATTCCAAGTTGCCAATGCGTTGTTCAAACGCAGAATATGTTGATATATCTATATCTTTTAATTTTACATTTTTGTTGACAGTCTTTTTATTTCCTAATTAACTGATCTTTCTATGATATTAAATTGTCACATGATTTAAATTATCAAATGGCAGGAACGATAAAATTTTAGATTTAATCCTTTATAATATTTAATGATATACTTTACAGTTTTTCTGAGACAAAATGCAGGGTAATTGTTGAAGAATAATTATGTAAGAACATTACGCATAACTAATTCGTTTGTATTTTATTGTATACTGTTTTGAAAGAAATTAAAGATGTAAATCTGAGATATGAAATTTGTGTCCTTTCATTTCATAGAAATTATCGGTAATCGCCGTCTGAAACTTGATATTTGAGGCTTGGGCATTTTTAGTCGTATCTAGAGAACCCGTTAACATTTTTTCCGTCTGATCTAGGAGTTCCATTCGATTTTTTTTATTCTTATGTAAAACGATCTCCAGAATCCAAAACTGTGTATCAAAACTCTGGCAAATGTGCCGTGTTCGAGATATTAGCAATTAATTATTTTATTATAAACGTAACATTCAACAATTAGAGTTTGAAATTTTGTTCTCTTGTTAGGTAAGCTCATGAGGTAAGCACATAATCAATTAACGTGGAAAATAAGTGATAATAAATGTTTCTGCCAATAGCTGAACAAAAATTTATGAATGGAAAAAAGTAACACTCTTAAAAATACCAACTGAAATACACATTTTCGTAATGAACACTGTTCCTCTAAAGTTAATATTTTGCAAGATAACAGAGCTTTTCCCTGTTGAAAATTCATATATAGGATCCTGTACAGAATCCTATATAGGATCTGACATAGGATGTGTGCGTCGAGTTCAGCGTATGAGCGGCTAGAAATTTTATAATACCTATATTGTTTAGCCTCAATGGCTGCGCGTGTTTGCGCACTCTTGGTTTAAGTTTAGAACCTCCCAAGTTAGCAGTTCGAGGGTTCGAATCCTCAAAGTCCTGCGCATTTATAAATAAATATAAATTTAAAATACATTTGGAAATTATTCCTGTATATATAATAACCTCTAAAGTACCTGGGTAAGATACTATGTCAGCGATTTCACGATGACCAGGGAACCGTACAGGAACCGACATAAGATCCTTGAAGGAGTCATGCGTCAGAAAATACATAGGAACCCTCCTAGGATTATGCACAGGTTCTTGCAAAGTTCTTGTATGGGATTTTGTACAGGATTCTATATAGGAATTTTTAACAGGGAAAGTTTTAACGATATCTGTCAAATATATGTCACATAATTGATGTATAAAGAAAATGAAATAAATGAAAGGTATTAAAATTCAAATATGAGTCTGTCAAATCCTGGAAGGTAAATTAAACTTTTGTCACACTCTCATTCACCTAGATTAACAAGTTTAAACAAAAAATAAAAAATAAGAGTTTACTTTGATTGAAAATGAAACTCCTTGGCTGAAAGTTGAACTAGTTAATTGAACATTGAAATACTTCTTTAAGCTTCACTTTTTTAGGTGAAAATTAATTTTTTTAACTGAAGATTTATCTATTAGGTTTTAAATGAAGATTTGTTCGAATTTTATAATTTTTGGTAGAAAATTCAATTGTTTGGTAGAACATTCAACAATTTAGTAGAAATGTAGCTGTTTCGTAGAAGATTCGTTATTATTTATTGAAAATTAAGCTATTCTCTTCTTCAATGTTATTAAATACTTGGTTCAAAAATAATGTAATTTGTTGAGAATATGTGTTTTATAGTAGAAAATTAATCGCGTTTGCAAATTCGTCGTTGTTAACTGAAAAATATTTCTTTGTATTAAAATATCAACCATTACATTTTTTGGGAGAATTCATTCTTTTTTGGTTATTTTGTGAGATTATTGAAATATTTTTCAATTAGGTAGTTCAACTTTCAACTAAGGAATGTCATTTTCAATCAAAGTAAAATCTTATTTTTGTATTTTTAATTTTTAATCTTGAGTAAAGGTATATTTGCAAAATAAATGAATGAGAGTGTGGCAAAAGTTTAATTTGTCTTCCAGGGTTTGAAAGTTTTATGTTTGAATTTTGAAAGGTTTCATTAATTTCATTTTCTTTATACAACCTGTTACTGTAATCGTAGATTGTATTATTGAAAAGTTGAATTAATTTATTCTATAAATTACGTGACATATATTTGACATATATTTTTTTAACAAATTGATGAATTTTTAACGAAACAGTTGCATTTCTAATCGATAGAGTTTTTAAAAACAAAAAGATGAATTTTCAACCAAGAAGATTAAATTTCTACCAAGATATATCGCGGGAATCATGACGAAAAGTTGCACTGCTGGCGGCAGACGCTTGCGAAAAAATCGGACAAATTTCGTAAATGACTACGAATTCAGTCATACCATTTAAATTTGTGTTCTTTTTGTCGTTGAATCCATGTGCGCGTTGACCGCCCGCTTACAAGTTCACTGTATCACTTACAGGCCTATTGTCACTCTCCTCAAAATAATGTATTTTAAGAACTCTTCAATGAGTAAAAGAACACAAATTTAAATGGTATGACTGAATTCGTAGTAATTTCCGATTTTTTTCAGATTTTTCTCCTCTTTCTATTAGACGCAGAAGCAGAGATAGTCGCTCAAAATTTAAACAATTGTACAGGTCCATATATTTAAATTTCGCAATTTTGGGCCACATCATCATTTTCGCATAACTTTAAAGAATAGGTGCACCAATTTTGACACATTTATGTCTTTTCAGAAAGAGTTACATCGATTCAAATGGAGCAAATTAAACAATCATTCTAATTTGCATAAACTTAAGCAATTTATTAATCAATTTAGATACTTATATTCCTCAAATGGGTAAGCATAGTTTCTTGTAGGAATTTTCTGTCTAACACTTATTTGCTCAATGAAAAATAACTATTTGTTGTAACGTGATAAAATGACTTATAACAGAAGCTCTGTTATCTTGAAATTATTAACTTTAGAGGAACAGTGTTTATTTCGAAAATGTGTATTTCAGCTGGTATTTTTAAAAGAGTGTTACTTTTTTCCATTCATAAAATAGTTTTTTGGTTATTGATAAAAACATTTGTCACTTATTTTCCACGTTAATTAAATTTGTGCAATAAACATTCATCGGAGCGAAAAAATTCCGAAATAACTATTATTTCTCATGAGCTTACCTAACAAGAGAACAAAATTTCAAATTTTAATTGTTTAATGTAACGTTTATAAAACAATAATTAATTTCGAATATCTCGAGAACGGCACAGTTGCCAGAATTCTGCTACAAAGTTTTGGATTCTGGAGACCATTTTACATAAGAATAAAAAAAGCGAATGGACCTCGTTGACCCGACAGAAATGGGTATTGGCGTCTAGACTATAAGCGGTATGAATTTGAGATGTTCACTACAACTTTCCTGGGTCATGCCACTAGTTGAAGTCAAGGTACAAAATTAGATTTCAAAGTCAGCAGTTATTTTTAATCACACAAATGTTTTTAAAGAATAAAATAAATTCTTTAGCATACCGCAATCTTTTATTCATAATTTCAAAACAAAAATATCCTATATCCTATACACATATACCTCGGTATTTCCCAAATTATCTACTAGGTATTCACAATTATATTTAAGCGCTCTCTCAGGCAAAATTGTTTGATTAGCACAAGAGTGAAAGTCGTAAATAATAAAACTATAAAGAAGATAATACAAATTTAAAAAATGCTTATTAAGAGACTAATACTTAATAAATGGCTCTTATCAAAAACTAGAGTACAGTAACTACCTGTTTTCTTTTTAGAATTACAAACTACTTTTCAAATCACTAAATACAATGGCATATATTTCATCAGACAAGAAACGTCGATATTTAAATAATGCATTAAGGCCGCATCGTTTTCTCATCTTTGTAATATTTTCAATTTGACCAGGCGACTGCTTAATCTTGGTATTCACCAAGTTTTCGCAAGATAGACTTAGTAGCGTGAAGAACATTGGAGAAAAGGCGAGGCTGCTTTTGCCTGAGTCCCCAGTCCGGTTTCGGACTTGGCATTTCTTCTTCCTTTGTTTTTGGATTAACTGCCGGGATTTTGTGTTTCTTTCGAGTTATTGTGTCGTAGAGAGAGTTGAGTAACCAGACGGTACGCGAGTCTTGTAATACTGCCTGTGCTTAAAAACAAATTAATTAGAATTTTGTACATAATTTATGTAGTGATTTTTAGGTGGGTATTAGTGATAAAATTACCTTCGCGTAGTCAGGATCGTCAACTAGCACGTACATTAAAGTAGCAAGATGAAGGAAGAGCTTGGGTTCCTTTTCCACTGTTACATTCAAGAGTCTTGCCATGGTTTCGATGTACTCCTCCTGAAAATTAGATTGGAAAGATTGGATTGACAGGGTGTCTACTCACTTGGCAAACCTAAAAATGCCACGGAATTTTTTTGATCAGGGAAAACTCAAGGAATGTTTTCGAGAGTGCCTAATTTTATTTCATTTTAATTGTGATATTAAATTAAATAACGTTTTTGTTTTGTTCATTCACAAAATTCATGGACTTTAGCAACAAAAATGGATTAATTATATTTTTAATATTATCATTTTCTTTAATAATTATTCCCTAGTAATAATACAAGTATAACCAAGAAATCATTTGTACTTTTATCAAACTATTTTTATAAATTGAAGAATATTTACTACACATTTAGATATTTATAACGACTAAAGAGAAAACTTATTGATAATATACTCGCGAAATTATTTTATAAATGTGCATATCAACTTAAATATTTTCGAATTTTCAATAAATTTAGTTGATTACAATTTAACCATTCACATATGAATAATTAAGGAGGTTATTCAAATATTATATAACTCTTTTAAGGGGTGTAGCGATAAAAATATGCTTCTCGAAACACTTGCCAATTTTTATGATTCAATTTCAACTCCTGACAAATTCTAGGAAAATAATGGTAAAAGTTACAAAAAAAGGAGCCTGCATCTTCTCTTTAAAGTGAGCCCAAGAAACAGTAAAAATGTTCACTGGTTCCCGAATTATCATAAAAAATGTAGAGGCGTGCGAAAGACAAAAATTGCTTGGCCGAGCGGTGCTCAGTCTTCTGTTATTTGTCCATGCACATTCGTCGCTTGACCGAGCGATTTTCGTCCTGCACTACTTCTACATTTTCTATTTCAAGGTTAATTTTTTTACTATTTAGGTGTATTCATTCTCCCGGACGGTACTTTAATTTAAGATTAAAACTACTCAATACTATTAGGATTGAAATTTTGAAAATTGGATACGAATTTTGAATTAACCTCTTCTGATCGGTGTCCACATATGTGGACAGGTATTAAATTTACAATTGTGACGTGCCCTAAGTTTTTTTTTGTGAAACCGCAGGCAGCATTAACTTCTCCAAATAAAATGTTACGAGGATCAATCGCGTTGTTTAATTAAAAAATAACATTTGTCTTTTATAATTGAAATCGGAAGAAAGAAAAATGTGTCACGTATGTTATCAAACAAAGAGTGTTATAAAAAAATATTTATTAATTTTAAAGATGCATTATACAATTTTGGTAGCGTTTGAAAAGGCAAAACATATACTCCAAGACCGATGTCAAAAAAAATCAATCTTAAGCATTTGCAAAATAATTTATGTTTGTCCACATATATGTACGCTAGTTCTTCGTGCAACAACGTCAGTAGAAAATAGGTTGCTGATCCGGTCAATGTTCTTACTGATTATCTATCATAATCTTATTTCTACAATTATAATCCCTATTACACACAGTATTGTCCATTGTAAGTTGAAAATGTTTATTTGTATTATAGTTCTACTACAGTTCATAAAAACTTTAAAAAAGGTTTGTATTATTCTAGACAAACACGTGCGACATGTAATATACTATAGATATACTAGTTTCAAGTAAATAAAATAATTTTAGAATCACATTTTTTTTCTAACTTTTCATTCCAGATAGTACTGATGTCCACATATGTACAAACATATGTACACTAAACGATATATGCCTATAAATTTGATGTTTTTAGGATAAAAGAATAATAGATCCATGACATTTTTATTTTTATTTGTGCGTTCATCGTGTTGGTCAGAAGAGGTGAAAATTGTCTAAATTTTAGGATTTTATACTGAAATCGATGAAATCTGTTTAAGTTTTATTTGAAGAGTTAACACTTGAACAATTTTAGTTCAGACTTCTATTTATATAATTTTATTTAATTTAAAACTTAAAACTTTAAGAGTTGATCAAGTGAAACGAGCACAAAAAAGTAAACGAGTACGGACAATTGAAGGCAATTGCTGTTTTCAAACACTATTTTCTGCAATAAACATCCGAGAAAATTATTAAGCCCTTTTTTTAAAACGCTTGTTGAATAAATTTACGATCCCATATAATCGTTTTCAGCCAAATTGGAGTATATTTTGTTTTAAAGAATTTTTAAGATTATTATTATTTTGCCGGTGCGTAAAGTTACTTACCTTTAAAGTGCACTTGCGCGCCCATTGCAGCGATACGTAAAACAGACGTGTTTCGAAATACTAATGGGTCAATATTATTCTCGTATAGGTGGGTGTTGCAAGAAACAAATTATTTTCCGTTAGAGGTTCGATAGGATTTTTCACACCCTTTACATTGATCATGAGAATTTTTTTAAAAAGAAGAGAAACAAAATAAGGTTAAAAACAAATTTGTCTTTTTTTGTAAAAAAAGTCTATTTCTTCCATATCTTTATCTTAAAAGAAAGTTAAAGTTTTTCCCTTTAAGTTCTTTGATGATAAGAAGTGGGGTTTTAAATGTTTATTTATGAAAATAAGCTTTTAGTGGTTTTTGAGAATATACCATCTGCTTTGGCGATTTAGAATTCTTTTGATTTTAGTGAAAAAAATGTCATACTACAATTTTAGTAGCTTCTTTCTTTGGCGGTCACCTTTCAAAGGAAGCAAATAATTTTCTTTGAAAGTAAAAGTAAAAATAAATTTGATTTTTTCACAGAAGGACACTTAGAAAAGGCTTGGTATGTTTCTTTAAGGACCTTGGTGTTAAAAAGTAAAATTAAATTTGTCATTGATAAAAACAATTTTTTAGATCATCATAGAGCGTGCGGAAGCGTCATTGGCTATAACAGAGCATTTACCATTTCTTTTAGTCAATACATTTAAATTTTACTTTTTGATCTCAAGGGTCTCCAAGGAAAATACTCAAGTTGCTTTTCTAGCCCGAAAAAATAAATATGTCCTGTGAACAAATCAAATTTACTTTTGACCTTTTTAACCTTTCTTACGCTATCTTTTGAGACAAAAAAATGAAAAAAAAACACTTTTTTCGAAAAAAGTTCAATTTGAGTTTGACCTACTTTTTTCAAGGTTAAATATTTATTTTTGTCGAAAAATCCTTTTCATCAATGGAAATGGCATGTAAAACCCTATCGAAACTGTACTGCACTATGTCATTTAGAACTGTGCGACATAAGGTTCGTAAATTTGGAAATTATTTTTTTGGAATAAGTCAAATTATATAATGTTCAGTTGTAAAGGATTGAATCGTAGAATTTGAATGATCAGGTAAGTTTTGAAAATCTGAAAAGGACCAGGAAGTTTTTATTAAAAGGGGTTTAAAAAATTGCAATACCTTCAATATGAATGCCTTCGTAGGAGGATATTTTGCCAGCGTTATCAAAACGCTGGTTGCTCGTGTACACGCATCAAACCATGGTACAGATCTATTTGATTTAACTAACGTCATGTAGATTTTGTCCACCAAACCAACTTTGCAGACTGTGAGGCAACCATTTGGTGATAAGCGTGTTATAACGTCTATGAAAAAGATAAATATTTTAGTGAGAATAGTGTGACGAATGACTTTTTGTAAAGATAATACGTGTATTTCTTTTTCAAAAAAATACAAACTTACCTAAAGAAGAGAGGCACATCGACAGTCGACCAAGGTCATTGGAAAAAAGGAATACATTAATCGCTTCCTGCAATCTATTCGCCAAAGTATGTGCCGGTATCGCTCTTCTTGCAGCTTGTTCAGTCCTTTCTCTCAATTCCGCCATTCTTGCACATTCAGCCTGTCTAACTTTATATCCTCTCCAAGCAGCTTGAATCTTAACTGCAGCATTGTTAATCCTTCTCATTTCTCTTCTTCTCTCCATCATAATCTCTTTCATCCTCAAGACTTCCAGCCACCAATTTTCAATCAAAACTACTGCCTCCTTCCGACGAATTAAAAGTTCCTTCAATCTTCTTCTCGCCAAAACAGTTCTCCAGCACGCTTGCACTTTCAAAGCTGTCTCCTTCAATTTTTCATATTCCTTTCTGACTTCTGTCGCAATTACATTCCCTCGATATCTTCTCTGAAGTTTGACGACAACACTTTTCCTTTCCAGATAATCATTTCTGCACTTTTGCATTATCAAAATCGATCTCCACCAATTTTGAATTTTCACCGCAGCCGTTTTACGGCGAGCGAATTCTTCTCTGCATTCTCGAGCTATAAGTTGCGCTCGCCATTTTCCCTGAATAAAAACTACCCTTTTTCTTAAAATCGTGTACTTCTCCATTTCAATTTTACGAAGTTTATTAGCCCTGAAGCGTCTCTGGAGAAGAAGAGCTGCATATTTTAGACCCAAGAAGTGCTCTCTCGTTTTTCTTCCTTCAATCTTCGCTGTCCAAACTGATTGGATCACCAAGCAAACCATCTTTAATTTCTTATATTTCCTCACTGCCATTATCATCCTCCAGCTCGATTGAAAAACTATCACCGATCGGCGATACTTGAGGAATTGTTGCCTGATTTTATTTCCGAGTCTCACTTCCCTCCATCGACGTTGAATCCCCAACGCTGCTGATTTCTGAGTCAAATAATTCATTCTCGTTTTTCTTCCCAAAAGCTCTGCTCTCCAGAATGACTGTATCTTTAAAACTGCTTCTCTAATCTTCTCGTATGTTCTCAATTCGGTCTTCATTCTCCATTTAGATTGCATAAAAACCACAACTCTTCTGTACTCAACAAACTCCTTCCTCACTTCTCTACCAATTCTCTCTGCTCTCCACCTTCGTTGAATCTTTATTGCAGCATCTCGCAATCTTAAATAATTTTCGCTCGTCTTCAAGGTGAGCTGATTTCTTCTCACACGTCCTTGAAGACAAATCGTTAGATGCCTCAATCTAAGATATTCAGCTCGTGTTTTCATTCCAGAAATTTTATGTCTCCACCAATTCTGTATCTCAATCGCTGCCTTTCTTTTCCTCTCGAAAGCTTTTCTCGCTGCGTGGCATCTCCAGTTTTTCTGAATCTTGATGACTTTCTCCTTCATTTCCAAAAACTCGCTTTTCTTCACCCTCGCAAGTTTCGCAGCTCTCCACCTTGTTTGCAAAAGTAAAACAGCTTCTCGAACTTTCTTATAAAGAGCTTGAGCGTTACGTTTCGCTACAGTTGATCTCCATCTTTCCTGAATAACCTTCGCTGCTTTTTGTCTTTTCAATATATTTGCATATTTCTGTTTTTGTACCACCATCCTAAACCAAGATTGTATCTTCACAGCACTCGATTTCATTTCCAAGTAACTTTGTTGTGTTCTCTGAGATAATTTATTCCCCCTCCATATTCTTTGAACATACACGACTCTTCTTTTTAATTCTAGGTATTTCTCGCGCTCGAGTTTTGCAGTTTTTAGATTCGAGCACCAATTTTCAATCTTCTTTACAGAGTTCTTCTTTCTCAAGAATTCCTCTCGAACTGATCTTGAAATGAGAATATTTTCGTACCATGATTCAATACATAAAACTGCGGACTTCATCTGCCAATATTCCCTCTTTGTTCTTGTCATTCTCCAGTTTTTCTGTATAACCAGAGCCGCATTTTTCTTTTTTAAATACTCCGATTGGCAAGCTTTAGATAACAGCAGAGATCTCCACCAGATTTGGATCTTCAAACAACTGCTTCTCGTTATTCTATACTGCCGAAGAATCACAACCGACCTCCACCATGATTGGACTTTAATAGCAGACTTTTTGCAAACCCGAAGGCGGGAAACTTCTCCTCTAGTTTCTCTGTATCTTCTCCATGTTCTCTGAATAACAATCGCACTATTTCTTGTCTTGAGGTAATCCTTCCTCTCCTCGCCAATTGTCTTCTTCTCAATCCATCTTTTTTCGAAGACCTTGACTGCGTATTTCATTAAGAGGAAATGATTCCGATTTTTTTTCAAAAGCAAGACACGCCTCCACCAATTTTGAAGTACTCGAGCAGCGACAAGAACCTGTTCATAAGATTCTCTTTCCTTCTTCATCAACTTCAAAGCCCTCCACCTTCTCTGAATAATCAAAACCGACTTTTTCAATCTTTCAAACTCCTCTCGTTTTGATCTTCCCAGAAGTGTCGCTCTCCTTCTACCCTGGATTTTGGAAACTACTTCTCTCAATTTCTGATACTGTGCTAGGTCTTTCTCCATCAGCTTCTTGCTTTTCCAAACTCTTTGCACCAGAATCACAAGCTCGCGTTTCTTTCTAAAGGTTTCAACAAAAGGCTTTGTCTCTCGAATTCTTCTCCACCATCTCTGAATCTTCCTACTCGCCTCTTTAGTCTCGAGATATTTACATTTTTGTCTAATTCCCTCTCTGTGGAATTTCCAGTTCACCTGAATAACTCGAGCAGCTTTGTTTCTTAACTCCAGATTCTTTTCGTACTCTACCCTTAGCTGATTCAATTTCTTCTTCGCCAAGTAACACCTCCAGGCTCTTTGAATAACACAAGCTGCATTATTTCTACGTTTCTTCAACAAGTTCTTCACACGGACGTACCAGAGTTTCGAACGCCACCAAGTTTGGATACAAGAGGCTGCCTTTTCGAATCTTGGAGCTTGGAATTTGTAAATAATTTGCCAAAGTAGGGACAGCGTTTTTTCTCTATGTCCGTCACATATACTCTTAGCGTCAATGTCTCCAGTCAGAACGTAACCTGAATTGAGCAAAGCCGTCAGAGCAATATTGACATTATGAACCTTCTGCAACCTCGAAATCGCAGGAACTCTGCAGTGACAAGTTAAATCCCTTTTTCCAGTGATCAACTCCATCGCCCTGCAAAGTCTCACTCCGTCTCTCAAATCTGAGCTCATATCCTGGACCGCATAATCAAACTCGTCCAAGTAAGTTTGCTTGTGCGTCACGACGTATCCATGAGATCTCAGAACTTTCGTAATATCTCCGATTCCACTTAGAACTTCTCTCGAGAATGTCAGAAGAATCGATCGACTGTCTTTGTGCGGGGCCTTTTTGTAGAAAAGGCATGGATCATGGCCAATTAGTTTGTTTGTCTTCGCGTAGTCGAGAAAGTAAACGACGAGGAGGAACTTTTTTAGCATGAACTTGTTCATGGTCGCAGTAAAGGTCGGCAGCTTCATGCCAACAACTGTAGGATGTGAGTGTTGTTTCAAGATAAACGGATCGGAGAAGAATCTCGAGAGGAGGAATCTGGTTAATCCTATCAAGTCATTGTTTGATTGCAGGGGAATCGTTTCTCCAAAGACGGCTTCCAAACCAATCCTTAACCAGAGGGGATTGTAGCTGAGAAAGAGTTCAAGGATTTCCTTCTGCAGGCCGATGTCTCGGTGAAGATCTCGGTCTTGCCTGATGACGAGGATTCCCTTTTCTACGCAGACAGTCGCTCTCGAGAGGGCATTTGCCACTTCCGAATTCCGGAACATCAGGCAGGCTGCTTTCCTTAAAGTATTTAATCTCGTATTTGTATGATAACGAGCCGAAATTGATTCTTTAGATTCCGCGAGAACTACATCTTCCTTCAATCGGCAAGATTGCCAGACCTTTCCAATATCCACACAGGCGGTGTCCACGTCAGTGTTTAAATGTTCTGGTGGAGTCATCAAGGCATTGAGCCATTTTTTGAATTCAACTTCCTGAAGGAAGACCCAATGGTCATCGTAGTACAAGGTACTAGAAAGGAAAGGATCCTCGGTGGTTGTTGCAGCAAAGGGATCTGGATTGCAAAACTTCATGACAAAATCATTAGGGTCATGAAGCTTCACGCTCGTTTCCTTCTTAGTTTTCAAAGATTGGCTTGCTTTATTCCTAGTTATTCCTGCAAGGGAAAGGTTTGCGATTCTCACTCCTGGAATCGAAACGCTAGTGTTTCTGATAGACTTGCTGAGCTGTTGTTTCCTTTTTACAGGTTCATGGTTTTTTATTATTCTTCCGTTCTTCGTTGGAGAGATTTTTTTGATTTTTTCTGCAGGTTTGAAATATTTAGGTGGAGATAATTTATGTTTGCGAGCTTTCGGAGGAGAAATTTCTAAAAGAAGGCTTTTTGAATCATTTAATTCGAAGGTTTTCCCACCATTTGGTAGTTCTTTCCTCTCCTCTTTAAATTGGGGTGTTTTTTCTGCAATTACTCGTCTTACGGGGAAAATATTCTGTGGCTTGACCCACATGTCAGCTTCGAGAACTTCTTTGGCAGTACTTGAATCCAAATCTCTATAAGATGTGTTGAATCTTCTGGGAGTTTCTAGATTCGAGCAATCCACAGAAAGAAGAGATGAGGAAGCGAATTCTATTTTACGTTGTGGGGCTGGAGTTATTGGCGTTAGGAGTTCGAAATTCTGAGCAAGGCGAGTCGGTTTCAGGAAAGTTAGGTGTTTTCTTCGTGGGGGAGAGAATGGAATACAAACCTTTTTTTCAGGTACTATTTCCTGTTCGAGTTTATTGTCGCTGATCTCAAAGGTGGAGTTCGAATCCCCTGTTAAAGCCACTGAATCTATCATTCCGCTGCCGTCGGATTTATTTCCAGTTGAACATTCTCGCGGAGAGAATTCGCACGATTTATGTGGAGTCACGGGATTTGTAGGAGTAAAATTAATGTTATCCATTAATAAAGAAAAATCCGAGAGCTCTTTTGGTTTAAGTGGTTTACGAGGTGATAGGGAATCATCGAACTCATCTCTCTCTTCCTCGTTTTCATCAATCTTGATCAAATTCTGTCGATATTTCGGTGTCGTAACGTAAGTTTCTCTTCGTAGAGTTTTTGTTTCAATTCGTTCTTGCATTATAAGAAAACTGTCTTCTTGGGCAGAGAAATTGTAGTCTAGCACTTGAGTCTCTGACATTGCTTGTCTCGATTCAGATTTAAATTGCACGGGAGTTAGCCTAAAAGTGCCGGAGTGAATTGTGGAAGTAACCGAAGAGGTGATGAAAGTTTCTTTTCTCTGCTTTTTAGTTGTTGCGGATTCGGTAAAACGATCGCGCTCGGTGTTTCTGGATCTATTTTCTTTGTCGGGTTCATCGAGAAAGCAATCAACTCTTGATCTTTTACTTCTGGGCTGCATATTCTGTTTAACGGGGCCAGATTCTTTTTTAAGGGGGAGAGCATTCCTGGAGGGATACGATGATTGGGTAGTATTGGATGTAGAAATGAGAGGTTTTCTGACCTTTGGTCGAGATTTGAGATGATTTTTTCGAGGATCTGAAGCCTGCATCACCAGAGGGATGTCGTATTTAACACGACGACTGTCGGTTAATTGAAGAACATCGCGCCAGGAACCGGGTTCTCTGGGAGACCAAATTATTTCTAAAGTGATACTGGCGTTGGCTTCGATGGTTGCACTTGTGAAACTTATGTCGACATTTCGTTCTTGGGGTGGCCTCTTTGTTATGGTTACCTTAAAGCGGCAAAATAAATTAACTTTCAAGTGATCAAATGAATCTCGTCGAAGGAGAAACAATTCGGATAACATTTAGAGGTCGCTCATCCTAGTCTGTTTTTACAGAAAAATCAATTTGTCTCGAAAACGTCAAATCACCATGCAAAATTACACAGAATATAAATGAATTTTTTTTCATTACTTTTTCTCAGCGAAAAAATGAATTAAGTATGCCTCCTAGTGGCTGAAATCTGTAAATTGAAGTCTACTAAGAAAGAACTTTTAATGAGAAATTTTGAAATGAAGAAATTTTAATGTACACTGGATACTTTTTTCAATAATAAATCTTTACCTTCAAAACTGAACGTCAAAAACGGATTTCAGGTCAACAGTGGAATTTTTATTGTTTACTAGTAAAAATAAGCGATGAGTGGTTTTTGAGGTATCATCTGTTTTTGTAATTTTTACTCTTTCAATAACAATAGAAAAAATATTCTCTACTAAAAGTGTGATAGGTTTTTTCACGCCTTTTTCATTAGCCGCAACAATTTTTCTAAAAAAAAAAAAACATTTGAACTTCAAAAATACAACTTAAAAAATTTATATTTTTATTGACGAAAATAAGTTTAAAATACTTCGGTATAACCAATGCCGCTTGCGCTCGTGCACCCATGTTCTAAGCGATTATTTTTAGCACTAAAAAATTTAATTTTACTCTTTATTATAAAGGTTCCTCAAGGAAAAAAACACGAGCTTTCTTTCATTGTTGAAGGTCCGATATTTTTTTTGTTTTCAAAAAATCCTTATGAACAATGGAGAAAGCGTAAAAAAACCCTGTCAAAACTAAAATGTAAACCACTCATTGCTTATTTCTATAAAAAACAATAAAAATCCCACTTTTTAACCTCAAAGCTCATAAAGGGAAAAACTTAAGCTTTATTTTGAGATTTGAAAAAATGGGCCCTTTTCCCCCAAAAAAAAAAATTTTTTTAACTTTAATTCTTGAAGGTCAAATGTGTTTTTTTTTTAAGAAATACTTATGATCAATGGAAAGGCTATGTGAAAACCTATCAAAACTGTATTCCAGGAAGTTTTTTTATTGGCATTAAGAGTTCACAGTCATCCAAGTAGGCGATATCTACGAAAAATCCAAGAATTTTACCTATGAATTTAAAACCAAATAGTATAATTTCAACTAAAAAAGATCAATTTTTAATGAAAAATGTAATATTTAAATTTTCAGTTGAAAAAATTAATTTTTAACCAAAGTGATGAATTTATTACTAAATCGATGAATTTTCAAGTAGAAGATTTAAAGCTTTAACCAAAAAGACGAATTTTTAGCTAAAAAAATTTCAACCTAAAATTGAATAGTTAATATAGTTGAAAAGATTAATGTTCAATCAAGGAGGTAAATTTTCAACTAAAATGATGGAATATTCAAATAGGATAGTTAAATTTTAAGTTAAAAGAATAACAATTTTCTACAAAAATAAAACGAAATTTTAACAAAATAGTTCAAATTTTAGTAAAAAGAAGTTTATGATCGAAAGAATCTAAATTTGAACCAAGTAGTTAAATTTTCAACTAAAAACGATTTTTCCGTCAAAACAGACCAAAATTTTAACCAAATTATTGAATTTTCGACGAAAAAGATACTTTTTTTTACCAAAAAGGAAAAATCGTCAACAAAATACATCAATTCTCAACTAATAAGGGTAAATTTTCAGAGAGAAATACAATAGTTAAATTTTTGTTTCATTAAAGAAAATGAATTTTCAAAAAAATAGTTAAATCCACTAATAATAACTAAATAGTTAAAGCTACTTCTATTAATCATGCAAGATTTTTTTGTCCAGGTTTTTCCAGATATATACGAATTTCCTGATAATTCCAGGCTTTTCAGTTGAGTAGACACCCTGTCACTGCAATATAGAGTATCTATTTCACATTTTTATACATTTTGAAGTGTATAATTTTTATATTTTATGAGATAAAAAGTTGAAAATCACGTGTAGTTTTCAAAAATGATTCTAGAATGCAGTTTAACTAACAAAAATCGCGTAGAATGTATACAAAAATTGTAATTGGATCGCAAAGTTTCCGTGGCGCTAGTGTTATGTACAGCATTTTTTTTTTTTGGTAAATTCACTCTGCTAAAAAGTTTATTTACGATTTTTCTTTAGAGACAATTCAAGATTAATCTTTAAGACAGAGTCTAAATTCATATCTCGGTTCTAATTCTTAAAATTAGCAAAGTTATTTCTTTATATAAATGAGAAAATTCGTTCGTACAAATGAAATGCCGCTGGCTTCCTATAAAATCAGTTAAAATGAATAAAATACATTATACATATCTCAATTTCAATCATATGGCTGCACTCGTAAGTATTGACTAAGAAATTTCGACACTTGAAAGTACTTTAATATTTATATTGATGAGAACAAATGGTCGTAGGTGTAACGGTACACAAGGATGAATATAATTGTGGACATCCATAGAAGCAATATATGAAAGGTCATATGTGTCGCTATTTATTTATTTGACATCATTTATTTTACGAAAATATTAAAGTTCTGGCGAATTGTAGATGTATAAGCATAATTAATAAAAAACTTATGTTAATGGACCGCATCTTTTATGTTTTATATACACAGGAGGATCTATTCTTAGGATCTATTCTTTTGATATCTAGTGTTTTTTATTAGTTGACATTACAGCACCAACGGAGCTCAAAAAAGGGGAGACAGGATGATTTTATCACTAAAAAAGAGAAGATTGATTTTTAGATCCACAAAAGATGAACCTAACTTTTTATAAGAAATGTGATATTTTCAAATAAGGTTTAATGCTTTTTTAATGGTTTCTACATTTCAAGAATTTCTTTCTGAAAATTTAAAATTCCGTGCTTCCTCATAAAGGATTTTTAAATATTTATTTATCATGAAAAAGATGATTTTGGGTTGTAAAATGAGTCAGAAGGGAAAGAATAGAGGATTTTTATTGCAAAGGGAGTCTGAAGAGATAAAAAACAGCATTTTATATTGTAAAAGGAGCCTGAGGCGATATGGAAAAGGCGATTTCGCCTGCGCTTCTTATTTATTTATAATTGCTTATTATTGTAATTTATGGTGCATAAGCCATATAACATTCAAGGTTTTTATATAGTTCAATAGATTCAATTCATTAAAACGAACAAATTTGATAGTTAAAATATTAGTGTGTGTACTTGAGAAATGCAAAATTTTTCTTTCAAAAACAATGATTAAATATTTGGCAATTGTGTTTCTAAGTACATTAATTGATTCATCTTTTCAAAATTAAGAAATTGTTTACTTATTACATTGTTATATTCCGAATATTGAAATACAACTCAAAAAATTCCAAAATTCTTGATGGCGACATATTTTGTATGGAGGTAGCTATAAACATTCGATCGAATTCTACTAACTAAATAGCAACCCGTGTTAAAAAAATTGGTTTAAAGGGCCTGGCATTACTGCCAATACTGTGATAAAAATTCTTTAAAATTTGAAGCTTTTCATATTAATTTTTGTTATTTTTATAATACCGATAGAATCAACATCAACTATTTTTTCAAGGATGTATTTAATTAAAATCTACGTATATTTTTTTCCTCCAAATATAATGAAAATTGCAAATAAATTCAAAGCTAAAACAATTTTGAAGAAAAAGGTAAAATAGAAAAAAGTATCTTATTCTTATCTAATCCGACTCTAAACTTAACACTGGGCATTTTTTAGGATTACAGTTTCTATATAAAAGATAAGAGTATTGTAGAAATACACATGCTCATTCAGACCAAGATACCAAGATCTGTCAAAATATATCAACAAATGAGGTTCGAAAATTTGCATTGTTACAGTTACCATTTTTATGTTCTAAATCGACCTCATAATTAACAATACTTTTCATTCAAAGATACCATCATTAATATTTCATCCTTACAAAAAAAAAATAATAATATGAATCTAAATTTGAAATTACACTCTTCAACGCTTCAAAATTCAAATGAAAAATAGTTTAAGTCTGAGCGCCTAAAATATTTTACATTAAAAAAATATTTAATTTACATAGATTCAGCGAAAAAATATTTTTGCTTTAAAGTTTTATGTAAATTTTAAACATTTTGACTTAAAATCGGTCCAATAAACATTTATACCTTTTTTATATGTATTTTAACTGTTTTAACTTTATAATGGATAAAAACTCCTGTCCCCGGTTTGCACATTTTCAACATGTTTTATTATTTGAGGAGAATTTATTTTCAATTAAAAACAGTTTTTCGGCACTTGAAACTTGTTGAACTTATATAGTTATATTTGTTTTACGATATATGATAAACATGTATTCTGCACTTCAGTTTATTTTTTAAATATTAGGTTCTACAAAAAAAATATAACTTTTTTGAAATACTTTATCGATAAAAATCGAGATAAAAGTGGACTATTTTTAATCTTCAATTTTATACAAGGCGGAAATAAAATTGAGAACCTGACACTTAGTACCAATACAATTTTCTCGAAAATGTGCAAATTCCTTTGTATGAAATTTGGCATCATCCTTATAATATGCTCGTCTTTTTTCATTCTCATCTCAATGAGAAGGTATTGTGTTTATATGAAAAATGACTCTCGCGGATTCCATCAAATGTCGATGCTTTGAGGCCCCTTGAGTCAGAAAAAAATAGTTTATACGTCGGTATCTGCCTATCTGTCATCTGTATATCGGATAACCTTCGAAAGAGGGCTCGGATTGGACTGTACGTTGGCACACTTTTTAAGGCCATAAAAAGAAAGGACGAGCTCGTTAGCCAGCTGTTTTTGATGAAATTCTAAAAAGTTAGCGCATTTTGAAGAAGGTTGAGACCATTTTTTGTCAAGACTTAAAAACTCTATTTACCGCTATTCATAGTACTTCAAAGGTCAAACAATTAATCTTTACGACTTTTTTAGATACATAGAAATTGTCAAAGTTAAAGCAATTTGAAAAAAATAAACGACAATAAACATTTTAAACCAAGCAGCGCACGATAAGAAAAAAAAGCCAAAAGAAGAAAAACGTTTTAGAATTTTCTTGAAAGATCGAAAATCCAAATTTTGACCCCACAAAATAAAATAAGAAATAAAAAATCCCATTCGGCAGTCAAATTGTAAAAGATACGAAAGTATATGAGTTGACAGAAATTGTACACCCAAAAAAGATCTAAAAAATAAGTTATAAATAAGACATAAGTTGTTCATGCAGAAAAGAGCTACACATTTCTTAATACTCATTTTTTGATGAGACGCTTAGTTTTTGTTTTAATTGTGAAAATGATATCACAGATAAACAAATTAAATTTTTGGACAAAAAGACAAAAGCTACAATAAGATTTTTTTATAACAAAAAGGTTTTTAAATTAGATCTGAAATGTTGCTTTTAACCTTTTTTTCTTACGAGACAGGCGATCAGAATGTGTTCGTTAAAGCCGAAGGAGCTTTAACAAAAGAGAATTCACAATCGACAAATTTCAGTTGTCCTTCAATTTTAAAAGTCCTTTGCAAAAATGAGAGGGTTCGGATGTTTAATGACCGAGCGTGCAGCGTGAGATCCAACAGGGGTACGCCCGTTGCAAATTCAGCCCATTATAAAAAAATCCATAATTTTTTTAAAACATTTTAAAGCAAATAAATTATTCCTAGATAAAATATCGAGTATCAAATTCTTCCATTGGAAAATAATGATTGCTGGCAGTGAGCCATCCTCTGCCAGAATAACTTAAGCCGACTTCAGTGATTTTTTGGAGCGCCTTTTAGGTTTCTTCAACCGATTTGATCAGTGATTAAAATCAATGAAGTACTAAAAAATCTAAAATTTGATTGAAAGTAAAATGTTGTGCCAGCATCAAATAAAAGTTTTAAATCCCATAATACAAAATAATTAACATTTAAAAAAATTTGTAAAAACATAAATGTTTTTAAAATTACCAATGTGTCCAAAATGCGAACTTTTCTATATTATTTTTAACACTATTATATTAAATGTATATTGTATTTATTCCTGTTATCGTGCTGATATTCTTTATGCAGATACTTAAAAATAATGTACAAACTTTATTTATCATAATTACTTTAATATTTGTTTTTATTTTGCATTATATTTTATTTTCAGATATCTTGAAAAATGTATCATTTCAATAAATTTATATTGTTACAATTCATAATATCCATTGGTATTGAAAAATACGTATTTACGTTTCTCGGTTTTATTTTTTATGACTAAAAACATAAATATTGGCTGTAGAAGTCTGACTAATGAACTTGACCGGGTTTTTAGGACCAGAAACCATTGTGTGACCACAAGACAGACATTTTTGTAAAGACTATTTTTCTGGCTCGGGGGGTCGCAAAATGTTGAGAATTGATGAAAACTTGATGGGTCCCAAATGACACGAATCTAAGACATGCCATCATAAGGTATTTTTTTGTTCCATTATAAAATAATTGTATCTTCTACAAAACTGAGTTTTCTTCAGTAAGCACTTTTTTACACTTATTCCACCAATTTCAATAAAAAAAACTACAATTTATATACGCATTATTTTGTAAATATTTCTGAAATTAAAAAATTATATTTCAAACAAATGTTCCCTTTTATGCAGCTAGAGTTTCAACATATACAAGAAAATCTACCCGCTGTGCGGGCACGACTATTGGTACTTGCGCTTCGTCCTCGATAATGTATTTACATCGCGTTATGCACTCGATCTTTGTATTTCTTCAACATTTGTGCAGACTTTTTAAAATTAAAGTTCAAAGCATCAACAACTGTAATTTAGTGATTGTGAATTCTCATTGGTTGAAGATCCTTCGGCTTTAACGAACACATTCTCGTCACCTGCCTCGTGCTTCGCACTCGATTTTATTCTAAATGTAACAGGGTGGCCTCTATTTCTTAAATTTTCGCCTCCCGACTTTCTCCCTGTAAATATTTCTGATTTCTCACGGTTTATAAAAAAAACTCTATTTGCGAATCCCACAGTTTTTTCAGATATATTATCAATTGCGTAAGTCAATAAATATCAGCAAACCTTTATGCAAGAAATTGGTTGGCTTTAAATCATATAATACGAAAGATAAGGAAATTTGTGTGCCTAATAAAGGAAAATAGATAGTTCATGTCTCTGAATTTCTATTTACTAACATGAAAATATGCAAATTTATAAATCCAATACTAAACAAATTTTTTAATATAATGTTTCAAATATTTTAGAAACAATAATGAACAATTAACGATTTCGAATTGCAAGTGTCTGAAATTAAAACAATACATACGAACGATTTTCGACAATTTCATTAGAAAAAAGAAGTTGAACTGTGTAATTTCTGAGTTGAAGCGATAAAAATTAAGCAATTTTAATTTTATTTGAAGAATCACGAAACTAGCAAGATTTTACATTAAAATTTTGAAAATATAACAATGTTAAAACGTTAAAAATTGAATATTTTAAGACTCGAATTTTGGAAATTGGTTCGTTAAAAAATTCATTAAATTGTCATTACATAATGAAATTATAAGTGAACATTAAAGCTGATCCGAAATTTTTTTTAAAATGAACAAATTAATTTAATTATTCTAAAAAATTGTCAAAATAAGTAGTAATTTTATACGGGAAGCGTTAAAAATGAAAAAAACTTTACTCCGCAACGTTCAAACTTAAACGAATGCGAACTTCATATAGAACTGAAAAAAATTTAGTCACAAAAAATTGTGATATTAAATTTTTTAAACCCACACTCTTTAAAATTGCAATTATTTCAAGTATATTTAAATTACTGAAAATTACTGAAATGATCCGTTTACTGATGAATCGATTTCAGATAGTTTAATTTTCATCTTTTTTTATTTTAAACTCAATTTTTAACTTTTAAATTTTAAACCTTCCTTTAAAGTTATTAATGATTATAGAAATTTCCGAATACTATATTTTTCAATTTGAAATTATTTATTTGTTTAAATGTTCAACTAAAAATCAGACAATTTAAAAATGTTACATTGAAAATAAAGCATTAGGATAAAGAATACAAAACTATATTGCTATGGTGTAATTTCATTTTTTGAAATTGTACGATTTTAAGCTTTTCAGTACGAAATTGCTTTATATTTACATCTAACATTATTAAATTCAGAACTGATTATAAAGGCTTTTAGTATGAAATTTTGAAATATTTAATAGCGAAATGGTTCTTAAGTTTTGAATATTTGTATTCGAAACTACAATATTGTGAAATTGAAAATTCGAAACCTCCAATTATTAATCTAAAAATTAATTTAAGAAAAAACTTTAGCTTCAAGGCCTCAAAGATTAAATTATTTTAGAATTGCACATTAAAAATGCAGAATTTTAAATACTGCGAAAAATATTGTGAACCTTTGAAGTTTCGAAAATTATATAATTTCTAGTTGGAAACTTTCTAGAATGACAAAATGCGCGAATTATGAACTTTTGTACATTATATTCAACATTTATATATCAAATGTGTTTTATTCTCTTTTTTTTCATCTCCCATGTCGTTTTTCCAAAAAAATTTATTTTTATTTTTAAACTTATTTTTTTACAAATAAGAGAAAATCTGCTCGTCCTATGTAAAAATTATTACTAACAAAATTGTCGACCTTTTTTGGCTGAACAACTTTTTGCCTATCAATTTTTTTCATACCTTGTGTCGTTTTTCAAAAAATGAAAATTTTTTTAATGCCATTTTTTTACTAAACAAAAACTAGGGGTCCTATCAAAAAATAATTTGCAAATATTGTTTCGGTGTATATTTTTGTGAGTTTATCTTTTTTTCGCATTTTGCATAGTTTGACGGCAAAATGGAATTTTTTATTGTTTTTTTGACGATCAAAATTTGAATGTTCAATTTTTCACGAAAAATTCAAAGGTTTTAGAATAATCTTGTAAGAATTTAGAAAATAAAAGTTTTTCTTCTCAGTATTTTTGTCATATCGTGCGCTTTTTGGCTTAAAATGTTCATTTTCATTTGTTTTTTTGTTTCGTTCTAAAACCTTCTCTGATGAGAATGTAAAAAAAGCGTTTTAAAGAAAAAATATTTATATTATTAATTTTTGTCATACTTAGACCTAAAAATAGGCGGGAATCTATATCTGAGGAAGGACCTTTTTGGAAATAATAAAGGCGATTACGACAGTCCGTTGTCAAAATTAAAGTACCAACATTAAAAATAATATCTCGAAAATGGCAGATCGTTTCGCCCCGCAATAAATTCACTGTACAAAATCTGGTTGAAAATTACAAAGGCAAACATAGTAAAAATGACAGAATTACATCAATTAACTTCGTGACAATTTAACCAAAAAAGTGTAAAGATAACTTTAACGTGGTAAATTTTAATTAATTCCTACTTTTGCCCCCGTTTTTTGCAAATTTACAACGTTCCACATGGTAAAATTATACTGATAACGGTTAAAATGCAGTTAATTTTTCCACGGCGACCATTAGTATCTTTCTGTCCCATGATTGCCGCGTGGTAATATCCCACTTCTAAGTAAAATTGTTGTAAATCTAATAAAATTCATTGGGGAACAGTTACAAGTTTACAACAACTTCGAAGAACGTAATTTTCAACGGGATTTTTAGTGTTCTCTATTGTTTCCCTACATTTTTTCGTCATATTTTCATTAATGTAGAAAAACTTGGGGAAAATAAGTGCTCGGTCGGCAATTTGTGATGATTTATGTGTAACAAAGTTCAGAAGTTGAAGAATAAAAAAAAATGTTCTTATTATAATTAACGAATTTCTCTAATAACTTCAACGATTTCACTCAAATAATTTAATACAGAAAACAAATACTATTGAGCATAGAAAAATAATAAAAGAATAACATACAAATATCGATTTAGTATAAGTGATTAAAATTCTTCAAATCGTGAGGTACTTACCTTTAGAATGCGGTTGTTAGTATTTTTTACGTGTAAAAAACTTTCTGTTTCGGTATTTACAGGAGTTTCCATACTAATTCGAGTTTGTGGTTGAAATGGAGCAAGAACCAAATCAAAATCTTTGGTTGGTTTAACATGCTCAACAGAAGGCTCGGAAGCCTTTTTCTCTTTGGGAGTAACATTAATCTGTTGAAAAATACGGAAATAAATAACACGTCCATAACCAAAAAATCGATATAGAGTAATACATATCCTACTAGGGTTATTAGGGAAAAAATACAACGTCATAAGGAAATAATTGGAATATAACTTAATCCTATGCTGGTAATTGGTAGAAATAAATTTCAAGTGAATGTAAACACTGATTATAAAATTATACTAACAAGAAGTCGGTGTCGTGTTTATCTTACCTGGAAAAACATGATTGATACAAGGGGTTACTTTTATCAATAACTGGTAAACATTTCACGCGAAACAACAAAAAGTGCTAAAAAGAGAATTAAGGACCCGATCGCGATGTAAAAACTTGTTTAATAGTGTCAAAAGACATTGCAAATCATTTTTTCGACGACCGACGAGATTTCTCAACTTCCCTTGACTTTCCTCCAAATAACGGTTTTGACAGCCGTTTGAATTCATAACTTAAGATGGCGTCCTCAAAGAGGGCGCGTTTCCAATTTTCTTTTTTCTCCTCGGCCCGAGGTGGCAGCACAACTCCTAGGCGGGAAATTTGAGCTTTGTATAGATAGAATTGAGTATTCTAACTTTCTAACATTACGCCATACCAGTGATCCCAGATCTGAAACGAGATGCGGTCCAATACTATGACAGGGCCCATACTCGGTCAGTGATGGGACTGAAAACGTTTTGACTGTCATTTACCCGTCATTTACCGGTCATGTGTTGTAAATGGGTAAAACTCAAAATATGAAGAAACAGCTAATTAAAAATAATTAAATACACTTATAATCATTTTTGCACACAGTCCGAATTAAAATTCATAAATCATTGTAAGATCAGAAAAAAGAGACTGTAGATAATAATTCAACGTGATGACACACATGTTCGATGTGCAACATAACCAACAAATCTCAAGCCTTACGTGGCGGGATTTTGAGAACATGAATGGCTAAGTTATAAAGTGTTTAACGTGTAAATTAACAATTTTCAGAACAAAAGTTTTGTATTGTAAGTATACAATGAAAAAAGAGCAAATCATATTTCTTTTAATCGGCTTCGCAATATTTAACAGAACAGTATTAAGGAACCAAAAAAATGAAGAATTTATAGGAAGGAATAGCAATTTCAGTCTTCTTATTTCATACAAATAATTAATAATGGACAATTTGAATATTTCCCATAACTTTTTAAGCAATTTTTAATTATTTAAATGAATTAAACTCATTTAAACAATTATTTATTCCAAATATTTTTTTAAATAATCTATTTTCTAGATGGAATGTAATATTTGGTCATGCATTGGAGTATTTACATTTTTTAAGCACGCCATGTAATTATTTAAACAATTTATTATTTTTAAAATTTATAAAATATATTTTAATAAAATAAATAGAAAATAATTAAAATTTCATTAAATAATAAAATATATTACCACCTTGTCTCACAAGTAATAAGCTATAAATAATATTCGGCCCTCAAAACTGCCTTTGCACATGTTTAAAGTTCTAATATTTCGCCTTTATGAGATTTTCTGAGATTGAAAATCATTGAATTTATCGACATTGCCTATTTCAAAGCTATTTTCGGTTTCCTTATTATTTGAATGAATGTTTGAAGTAAGGTGATTTCTCAGTTGGAGTGTGTGATAATAGCCAATTGCCAGGCGTATCTTTCTTCTTCTGGAAGAATTTTTAGGTTCTTCAGTTTTTAAAATCAGTTTATCCTACGTTTCTAAAACTCATCTGAAGTTAAAAATTTTTTGAATCTCATCAATTTTACTTGATATTCATTGAATTTATTCGATTATTTACATTTTTAAAAAAATCGGTAATGCTATTGAATTAAAAAATGTTCATTTTAAAACCTTTTACAATTCTTTTTCGAAATTTTAGGAAATTGTTTGATGTGTTCAAAAATCTTCTTTAATTTTCTATTAAAGCACATTTTTCAAAATAAAAAATCATTAACAATGTTCACACGATGATTAGGAAAATCATTCTTTTTTCTAATCTTGTCAGGTTTTCTAATCTTTAAAAATCATTCAAATGTTTTCTGATTTTTATTTATTTAGCAAAATTAAAAAAAAAAATTGCCTTTAAAAATGTTCAGATACTTTGACAATTTTTGACGTCTTTTTTAATGTTTTTAAATGCTTTAAAATAATCTCTTAAAATTAATTTTTCGAAATAAAAAATTATAATTATCTCTAGGAAACTAAAATATTTTTTTATTTCCGTGAAAACTAACAAAATTCTTGAAAAATCTTCACAAGTTTTAATTATATTTGAATCCTTTCAAAATTTCTGAATATCTCTTAAACATACTCAAATTTGAAAGTAGATTTTTAAACCAACATATAATTTTAAAAATTGTGAACAAAATTGCACAAGAAGGCCTAATGACAATTATGTTCCTTAATTCAAGATGTGAAAAAACTGACTCATAATTTAAAATTTTTCCCACGAATTTTAATAAAAATAATTTTACCTCCTTGAAATCTTTCGGAATTCCTTTAAAGTTTCTAAAGTTTATGTTTGAATTCTTTAAAAACCTAAGTTTTTAACAGAATTTAAGTTTAAAATTCGATTTGAATCTCTTCGATTCTTCTTAAGATTTCTTGCATTTACTCCATTTTCATTTATTTATTATAATCTTACCAAATTGAAATATTTTGCTTTAAAATATTCTACACTCTTCTTTTAAATTGTAAGAAATCCTTTCACATGTTTAAAAATCTTTTTTAATATTCTTATAAAGTAAGTTTTTAAAATAAAAAGTCATGAAAAATTTTCCTACCGATCTTGAAAAAGTTCTGTTTCTATTCTTGTCGGACCTTCTAAGCTTTCTAATCATTAAAAACTATTTAAATTTTTCATGCTTTTCTTTGAAATTCGGCAAAATGAAAAATATTGCTTTAAAATCTTCAGATTCTTTAATGACCATTTTAAACATAGTTTCAAATGTATTGGAATTTTTTTAAATCCATTTTTCAAAATAAAAAATTATATTAATTATTCGTAGAAACCTAAAAGAATTTTTTTCATTTTCGCGAAACCATAAAAAATTCTTTAACAAATCTTTACAAATTTTAATTATTTTCTAATCGTGTCGAAATTCCTGAATATCTCTTAAACTTACGCAAATTTAAAAGCACAGTTTTTAAATCAAAATAAATTTTTTAAAAAGTGCAACAAAATTGCGCAAGAAAGCTTGATAAGAATTAATTTCCTTATATTTTTCTAAAATTATAGAACATAGCAAAATTGCCTGAACTTTGATTCTCTTGACACCCTGCGAAATTCAGTTTACTTAAAAACTCCTCCAAATAGCCAGTTAGCCACCGAAAACGAATCGTGAAGTAGCAACATGTAGTAGAGCCAACTCACCGACACGCTCGTTTGGTTGCGTCGCTCATGGAGAATAGATATAAGGAAACCAATCTGTAATGCATGGACTTCACCAAAAACGGTCACTCTTCTGTTGCCAGAAGTACGCACACACCTGTGTAAAATCATACTTACGTATAGTTCAAAACTTTCCGAGTGTGGCGTGCCAACCGCACTTAAAAAATATGCCTACCTCCATTGTTTTGTGTTGACAGGTCGTTTGAACAATTAAATAATTAATAATCAGACAGGATTTTGTGAAATGATTGTGGAATAAAAAATTATTCGCCATGAAAGAGGTAGGTAGTATGTTTAAGAAATCTCAAATTACTTTTACCAACACTATGCGCGCGACTAATATTCGACGCATTCGTAACATAAACAATAAACATACAACTTACACTACTCTGAAAGTCTTGTACACTATACACATGAAACCACACTTATTAGAAACTTCCGATTTTAGACAGCGGTTTTTAATTTTAACATCCTTGCCTTTACTCACAAACTATTAATTGTTCAATTATTATTTATCTATATTTGACTCGCGTTCACATCGGCGGCCATATTTTTTTTAAGTGCGGTTGGCACGCCACGCTCGGGAAGTTTGGAACCATACGTGAGTGTGATTTTGCGCATCTGTGTGTGCGTACTTCTAGCAACAGAAAAGTGTTCATTTTCAGTTCCACTAGTTTGGTCTCCTTATGTCAATTCTCCATGGGGTCGCTCTCAGATGGGTGAGTGGTGGGGGCCGAAAAATCCCACGTTCTGGAGACACTGGCCTTGTCGCTTGAGACATTAAATTATACATTTTACAAAAATGTCTGTATAAACGAGTGAGTGATCTGAGTGGTTTTCAAAAATGGTCTTAGTCTGCCAAGTATTATATACTTGAAATAAAACTTAAACTATTCATTATTTTTAACGATTCTTCTTTGTTTATTCCTGATCTGGCAAAATTAAATATTATAAATATTAGGCTCAGGTAGATATTTTTAAATGTTCAGGATGCTCGTTTAAACGGTCTGAAGGCTTTAAAATATCCTTTCCGAAATTAAAATAAGAATACGATCATAAATAACAAGCAGAGAGGCTATATTAATAGAGTAGCCGACACACAAGGGTCCTTTGTTAAGCTTTAGGATTAAAATTTAGAAGTAAATTTTTTTTTAATTTCATAATTAACAGCCTAAAACATAATAATTCGGAATCTACAGGTTTCGACGATTTCAGATATCTACCTTTTTTTTAATGCTTAAAATTGGAATTAACAGAACGTTTCTCGTAAATGGAATGAGATACGCCAACAAAGAACATTTTTTAATTCAACTATAAAATTGTATATCAGTATATAAGTTATAATTATAAATAAGTATAATGAGAAAATTCATCATTAAAAAAAAGAGTTAATAATTTGAAGAGAAATTTAAAAAGGAAGAGCGGATTAGCCACGACCAATTACTGTAAATAACTCTGCCCGCCCGGTACGTGACGAATACAAAAGGAACATTATATTACCGTCGCATCACTTTTAAAACGACCACTAAAAGGATCTTGAAAAGGACCCAAATCTCTCAAACTATCTCCGAGACTATTTTGTTTCAAATCGACTTTTTTTATAGACTCAAATGGGCCAGGCTATTTCTCCACTGGGAAGAGGTTTGCATGAAATTACACTACAATGATGCAATTTTATTTTTCATGATATTTTGATAATAATGAAAATTTTAATGTTTTTTTTTAAACTCCAAGTAGCATTCCTTTAGAACTGTAGCAGCTTAAGTATACATATGTAACAACTTTATATCAGCGTAATCCGGATAAAAATGTCAGAGTATATGCTAAAGATTCTCAAGGTTCTGAGAAACTCTGAGAAATTCTCCACAGGCACTCGGGTAGATATATTTAAAGGTTCAGGTAGCTCGTTCAAATGTTTTGGAGGGTTTAAAATGTCCTTTCCGAAATAAAAATAAAAGTACGATCATAAATAACAAGCAGAGAGGCTGAAATAGAAATAAAAATTTGATCATAAATAACAAGCAGAGCCCCTAGCGGAGGAAA
>NC_046665.1:38344601-38355484 GCF_010883055.1 Belonocnema kinseyi
ACACTTATAATACATGATCTTTTCCGAATTGTATGGGAACTTTGCTTCCGATTTCTTTCCGAACTTCAAGCTGTCCCATGAAACTTTCCGATTTCTTTTCGAATTTCGCCGAATATTTCTGATTTATTTCGGAATGACTACCCACTTTACTCTTTCCGAATTTATCCAATTTTTTTCGAATAAAAAAAAATGTATATTTACGTAAAAATAATTTATTTTTATCTTCCAAGCCTTTTACATTGCAGAGATTATATTGATTTCTGTTGAATCCAGCAAAGATGATTCCTAAAAATCTAGAAATAGGGAAATTTCGTTACTCAGAAAGGGTTTTTGACTTTCGTACATCACGTTACCCGCATTGCACGAGTGATGTGTCCAGTCCGTGCCCACCACCACTAAATACCACTATGCGCGCTCAGCCAATGAGCCCGGGAGACTTCAAGCGGTTCGAACTCTTTATTTTCGCGTTACAATACACTGTATAACACAACAAATATTACATTACGCGCAATTATACAGCATTTACTGCGTAAATCATAACAGACATTACACTGTCTGCAAGTATCAATGAAAATTTTAAACGTTCTAACTGTCACACAAAGTAACTAACACATATATCAGAACACAATTTAGGAAAGAGATTTATGTTTTTGCATTTTTACGAGGTTAGCTAGCATTTGCAGATAAACTTCCTTAGAATTAAACAAGACTTTAAATACACTGCATGCAAATATCAACAAATTCAAGTTCGTTATAAATTAATTCAATCATTCATTCAATACAAATTACATGTATTGATCGTCGCTTTAAAAAAATATGATTATTAATCAAAATCATGATCACAATCAGTGTTTCACAAAGATTTCACAGGAATTTTCAACATTTTACTTATTCTGAAAGATTCAGAGAGATTCCGAAGATATTCCACAGTGATTTTTATGAATTCACATAATTCAAAGATGTGGCAAAGAGTACAGAAGATTAAAGAAATATTTCAACAGCTTTCATAGGGATTTTCACGATTCTCAAGATTTCCAAGATTTCAAAATATTTCAAATGGATTTCGTAGATTTTATAAATTTCAAAATATTTGAAAAGATTTCAAAGATTCCGAAGATTTCTCCAAAGATTTTAGAGAAATTTAAAAGATTCCAAAAGATCACAAAAGTATTTCACGAATATTTCACAGGGATTTCCAATATCCCACGGATTTGAAAGTATTCAAGAAGATTTCAAAATCCCAACATAGATTTTCATGATTAGGAATACTGGTATTAAAAACGAATTAATTAATAATAATTAAATTGTTTAAAAATTTTTTTCGTTTTAGCGAAAATTTTTCCTATTATTATATTGTTTCCATCCAAATTTATTGCAATTTTTCCTTCCCAACTTACGTCTAAACGAAATGAGATATCGCTTTGAAAGTTTAAGAAATGAAAGAGGAGGTAATAAGGTCCATGTCTCTGCTTTGTTTCGGTGGAAATTTTGAGAAAATTTTTTTGGAAGAAAACACCAGTAGAAGTTTTCTTTCCCAACTTACGTCCACACGGAATGAGATATCGTGTTAAAAATTTGGCACGATCAATAGAAGGCATGCAAAAATATGTCTGTGGTCCTAAATAATTAGAATATTGAAAAAAGTTTTTTATTTAATTACTATTTTGGAGAAATACCGACCGTGCTGTCGTCAAACCCTGCAAGCATGGACATAAGAAAAAAGGGACTAGGCATGCCATTGCGGGGGTGAAGCAATGAGGGGGGAGGTCCGCCACCTTTTGACGTCCTGCGACGAACATGGCAGCGCCCACATGTTTATATTTTCATGCACAGTTTGTCGGCAAAAATGCTCGTGCGCATAAGCAAATGGCACATCGTAAGATAGCGGCTCTCCCCACTCATGGAATTATCCCCCTTGCCGTGGATTCAACCCCGCTCGAAAAGTTAGGACGGCATGCCTAGTCCCGTGTTTCCTATGTCCATGCCTGCAAGCAATTTTCAATGTTGTCGATGGGCTAGTTATGAGGTTTATATTAATCAAAGTGGGGCAAAACGACAAAAATCGCTCACGAACATTATGCACAAATAATGCAAAAACTATTGTTTGCACTTTAAATGCAAATAAACATGTTTGGTCTGATATACGTATAATTCTGGTATCAGCTGTGCCCAAGCAGCACTAGCGCAGCGAGTAGACAATTTCGAACTTCTAGGGGTCTGTGGAGAAAGATAAAAGCATGGACATAGGAAACAAGGGACTAGGCATGCCATTGCGGGGGTGATGCAATGAGGGGGGAGGTCCGCCACCTTTTGACGTCCTGCGACAAACATGGCAGCGCCCACATGTTTATATTTTCATGCACAGTTTGTCGGCAAAAATGCTCGTGCGCATAATTAAATGGCACATCGTAAGATAGCGGCTCTCCCCACTCATGGAATTCTTACCCCTCCCGTGGAGTGAACCCCGCTTGACAAGTTAGAATGGCATGCCTAGTCCCGTGTTTACTATGTCCATGTTTGCAAGCAATTTGCAATGTTGTCGATAGGCTAGTTATGAGGTTTATATTTATCAAAGTGGGGCAAAACGACAAAAATCGCTCACCATCATTATGCACAAATAATGCAAAAACTATTGTTTGCACTTGAAATGCAAATAAACATATTTGGTCTGATACAAAGATATTAGGTCCTAGATACGGCATGAGATTAGTTGCACCACATACCGGTAGTTAGCGCGGCAGGCAAGTTTGTGGTCCTGCATATATATATTGCTCTTAGTTCGGCCACATACTTGTAGAGGCGCGAAATGTACCGATTGGTTCCGCCACATGTTTCTAGAGTCGCAACAGGCAGCTATATATTCGATCGCGCCAAATTATAGTGCATTTGAAATCCAAAATGGTAATAATCTAATTTTACTTTATAAGTGAATGGAAAAATAATTTTAATTGGGTAGAAAAGGTCTTGAAGGAATTCGAAAACTCTACAGACTTTTTCAAATCAAAATTATGCCCAAAATGTAGCAAAGATGTTAGTATAAAATAGTAATAATAAATTTGAATTAAAAAGTTTATTTTTTATTTAAGTTATAATTTTTTTGAAAATTAGTAGAAAAGTGAATTTGAAGATACAGTTAAGTTTTATTTAAATTTAAATCAACTAAAAAAGCTGTCTTGTTAAAGCAACCAGAATTGTGGTTGAATATGTCCTTACTATTTTTTTCTGGTTGAAGAAATAAAAATTCTGAAAAGAAATTTCCTTATAAAACTTATAAAATTTTTTTTTTCCTAAATTTCCTTATAGACCTAAACAAATGTCTTCTGAAATGTGGCATTTTTTAAATATTGGTGAATTAAGTGGTATGTGAGTTTTGTAACAACTGTAAAGTGTAAGAAGCATTTTCGAAAGTCAAAGGAAATTACGGCTTGCTTCTACAGTTTAGCTAAGGCCATGTTATAAATATGAATCATTTTTTCAAATTGAAATAAGAAGTAACTCAATTTTACAAAAAAAGTTTGCTTAATTTTTGTTTATTATCATTAATTACTAAAATTTGACATAAAAATTGCCATAATGTTCGTCTTTTTGTTGTTTTAATACATGAGCTAATTACATTTTTTAAACCGCAACCATGAAAAATAATATAAACCAATGCCATAAATTCACAGAACTATTATGTACTTCAATAGTCTATATTTTTAAAAAGAATTTGACGCTGTTTTTATTTTATTTTTAATAAATATATAAGTTCCCTTAGTTTTTTATTTAGTTTCCTGTAAATATTTCCTTTATTTCTTTATTTTGTATTTATTGAGAAAAATAAGTTGAAACTTTAACATGTTCTCCACCGGTCATATATAGAAAACTATACTTTTCAGCTGGTCGATTAAGCTTTCGTTTGCATTAACTAGTTTAACTGTTTGCATGTTTAATTCCATTAAAAATTTTTGATTTTGCTAAAATAATTATTTTAAATTCTTTCCTTTACTAAAAAACTTGCTTTTTTAAATTTGTTCGTAAATAAATTTATTTTCTAATAATTTAAATATTGGATTAACTTTCAGTTTCTTTTATAAAATTTTAAAGGCTTATGCATTATAAATTAATTACCTCATTAACAAAAAAGGTTTTTTAAAGAAAAATAATAAAAATCATGCAAAAAACCCCACTTTTTTATTTGAAAAAGATATCAATAATGTTTATTTCTTGCATAATTAAAAAGAAATTAGTAAGGAATTTCATATCTGAATAAAATTATGAATCGAACCAAAAAATACATGATCTGGCACTTTTTTGTTAGACTTATTTTTTCAAAAATTGTATACTCCTTTTCAAAGATCTTGATTGAAAACCGAAGTTTAATTCCACTCTATTGTATTATTCACAACTTTGTTCTAACTGCAATTCATAACACAGTAGACCATTAGACATAATGTAAAAATTACAATGAACAGGACCAGTCAAAACTGTTAAAGTGAATATTTATTTCTGACAATATTAAAACTTCCATTTTAATATTGAGTTTATTAAATTAAAAAGGAAGATATGTTAAAATTATTTAGGCCTAGCGTTATAATGCCTAAAGCTTCTTGTTCTTCAAAAATCAATATATTCCAATCAAGAGATTTTTCTAACTTCTTAAAGCTTGTAAACAAAAAAAAAGGTTTTCATGTAATAAATAAGTGACGAAATTTTGTTATCAAATAATTTTTTTTCAATGTGATAAGCCGTGATTATTTCTGCCGTCTTGGAGAAAAAAGTTACTCTCCACAGGTTGACGCAAGGGTCATTTTCGTGTTGCAGCGTATACGTTAAGAAGACTCACGTCAAAACCAAGATAGAGAGTTTCTTTACGCAAACAGCAGATTTGGCTTAACGCATTTTTCCTTCTCGACGGATTGTTCACCTTGGCGCGCAGGGTATTTCCGAAATTAATTTTGTTACGTAAAAAAATGTCGTGTCTACTAAAATGTAATATTTTTTTCTCGATGACTCAAATTAAACAAAAAGATTTGAAAGTGTAAAATTAAAAATGTAAAGCATTGAATAAATTCAGAATTTAAGAATCAAATCCTAAACAATTAAAAATTTTAACATTAAAATTCAATTTGGTTTTGAATCTAAGGGTTTAATATCGTAAAATTGACAACTGCAAGCCTTCTAACTTGATTAGGCTCAAATTAATGGCCTCCAAAATCTGATAATACACAAATACAAACATTTAGAATTCTGCATTTCAATTTTCAATTCAGAACTTTCAAAATTAAATAATTTAAATGTATGAGATTATACTTGAAGCATATTCAAAATTTAAAAAATATTAATGCTTGTATTTTTACATTCTCATCATTTATGATTGAGAAAGTATTAGAATTGTCGGAAATTTGACATCACACTTTTTCAACGGATCTCCACGTTTCGAGACCCCCTGAATCCGAAAATCAGGTTTTCACGATGGCGTCTGTCTGCCTGTCCGTCCGGCCGTCCGTCCGTAAACACGAGAACTCTCGAAAAAATGAACAAATCAAATTCGTCTTTGGCACACTTTTTTTAGATCCTAAAAGAAAGGACGAGTTCGTGAACTAGCCATTCTTGATAAAAATTCAAAAAGTGAGAGCATTTTAAAAATTTTTGAGACAATTTTTTTCTGAATTTGAAAATTTTATGTACGGATATTCATAGTATTCAAAAGAATAAACAATTCATTTTGTGGACAAAATATGTAGGATACGAAAAAAGATTTGTTTTATTTGTGAAAAATAACGTTGAAAAAAAAAATAAATAAAAAATGCGTGGAAAAAAGACAAACGTTACGAGAAAAAAATCCAACAAAACCTGTTTACAAATGTCTGTCGGAAATCAAGCGCGCAGCGCGAGTGTCACGATGAGAATGTGTACCTCTTCGAGAAACCTAATATTTGACTATACTTAATTAAGTAGACAATTCAGAATATGAAGATGCATATAAATACTGCCATCTAAAAGAGATATTTTTGATAAAGTTTTTTTCAAGCATTCCAAATTCAAAGAATAAATATCCGAGCGCGAAGCGCGAGATTCGAACGTCGCGCGCCCAAGGTGCGCTCAAACTTGCGAGCCGCGCGCGATGAGGATGTGCCCGCAAAGCGGGCAGATTTTTAATTTATCAACTCTATGAAAAAATTTCAAATAATACAATTCTTAAAATTTCTGTTCATAAAATTATTCCATTTGAATGTTTTAAATTGAAAATATATTAAAACCTTTCAATTTAAAATTCCTCTCCTTATAAAAAGTTTTAGATTTCAAAGGCTTTACATTAATTCCAATTTTTCACGAGGTTTGACATCGAATAATCTGCTTATTGGAGCTTTAGATTATTTATATCCTAAAGCTGAAAAAAATGTATTGCCGAATCATAAGTGATTTCATTGAAAACGTTTAAAATTAAATAATTTGAATTGAAAGGTTATACTCGAAGAATATTCGAAATTTTACAAATACTGAAATTTTGAATTTTAAATTTATAAACTAGTTTCTTTCAATAATTATTATTTTATTCTTACGCTTCTAAAAGAAAATAATTACACTGTAATTTTATTTAATTTTTTAATTTATCTTAATTTCATTTAAATTTTGAGTTTAGTTTTTAAAAATAATTTTAGAAATTTAACTAAAATTCTAAAGTACGAAAGGAATTTTTTTACATTTATTTATTGTATCGAAAATTTAAAATAATAATAAATAGAATATTTGTAGGCTCTCTTTAATTTGAATATAATTAGGTAAATCAGTGTTCATAACATTTTTAGCGTACAGGCCGTACAGAGCCAGCCAACCGACTTAACTATAGCAAAGATTGCTATAGTGATGGCGAAGGCGAACGCGAGAACGAGAAACAGAAAATCACGTTCGGTTTGGAATTCAACAACTTTCGGTGTTTGCCCCGGCCCCACTTCGCCCGCTGACGTGCTAGGAGGACGCGGTTGCCATAGAAACGGTGAAAAGTTGAAGAGGGCAGCACCTCGATATAGTCGATAATGTAGTTAGATATATATATCGGCTGTCCCCACCACTGACCCATGCCGTATCTAGGACCTAATATCTTTGGTGCTGCCCTCATCGTACTACGAAGTCGAATTTCCGGTTTTCTCATTCTTCGTAAAATATGAAGGTAAAGCAGTAGAAAATTTCTTAGAGGTTACAAAAGTTTGACATGTATGTATCGCTGAATTTTTTCAGATCTGAAGCTTGATCCAGTTTTTCGGTACAGTTTTTTTTTAATTATAAAAAAAATGTTCTCGAAAAATCATATTTTTAATTTTAAAAAAAGTATTATAGAAAAACATTTCAAGATAAACAAGTGCTGAAAGCATTTTTCTTTGACAATTTTTTTTTTAAATTGAAATAATCAAATATTTATACCAAAGAAACAACATTTTAAATGTTTGAAGTATTTAAACATTATGGTTTACATTTAAAATAATAATTAAAACAAAATATATTTCTGGATAAGATATTTTGGTTGAAAATGTATATAGTAATTTTTAAATCACAAAAGTTCTTCTGAAAAATCGAAATGTTAATTAAAAAACGCGTGTTTTTATATATTAATTTGTCGGAAAATTTTTTGTATAATTTTAATTTTAAATTCAAACAATAATTTTTAACACTTTAAATATTAAACAAAAATTTATTTGATAACCATATTTTATTATCGTAGTTTTAATAAATAATTAATATTGATTAAGAAACAATTTTATTTGGGGAGTCATATTATTTGGGAATTTTCAAATTCGTTAATATTATAAACTGTTCAGGAATCTTATTAGTTTTGGAATTGTATTTTTTGGGACAAAGAGTTTTACCGAGTCGGAAATTTTATTTTTTGGGATATTTCAGCCGTCCCCATAGAATTACAGAAAATTTGCTCTAATTATAATTTCGGCGCTCGATCTTGTTGATTTTTTCCTACAGTATTATTAAAAGAAATGTGTATGGAATTTTTTTATATCACAAAGTTAAAGATAATCTCAATTAAAAATTTAAAAATTCGCTGTACATCCAATTTTTATTCTTGGGCCTTGGCAATTTTTTTCTGATCCATTTCAGTGACAGGTAAACAGGGGTGATTTTCTCTTAGAAAATAAGTTATTAAAATTTGAAAAAATTGGGTAGGCTTTTTTGATATCTAGGTATGTAAAAAAGGTAAACTGCAGAAAATTTAAAAACTAATTTAAGAACTATTTATACTCTTTTAAGATACCAATACAATTTACATAACACTAATTGTAAGATTTGCAAATTTTTAGGCCTTCAGTTTGGGAACTTGAATTTTAACGTTAACATTGCTTCATTATCAGAATACAGCCTTATTGTTTGAATTTTCAGAATTTTTCGAAATTGTTAAAAGGCGAAAAAGTTTGAATTTAAAATTTAAAAATGCGAAAATACACCATTTTCCATGTTCATTTGCAATCCAGCGAGTCACTTTCTTTCGCTTATTTTGAAAGTCGATCCTTTGCTTTCAGTTTTCTTTTTAAACTATACCTTGAATTCAACGCATTTCAAATTAAATTTTTCAGCTGCATTTAGGTTGAATTATGCAAAGGTCTTTTGTTTCATATATAAATTAATTAAAACATTTTATTGGTTTTTTCACGACTGTAATTTATTACTCTATAATGGAATAATTGTAGCTCAAACATGAAAAAGTATAGACTGATTTCATATTCAAAGAGATTCTATCACATATATTGAACTATTAAAACCTCTGACCTTTTTTAAGGTTTTTAAAACTCTTTAAAACTTTTTTTAAACAATTTTGTTTGCGATTTCTTAATAAAAGAATAAGTGCTATTTAGTCTTCAGAACAGCAATTTAAAAAATATTTAAAGCCTTAATAATTTAGACATTTTAAATTTGCAGTCTTCAGAATATATTGAATAATTTCAAATTTAAAGCTATTTAAATATTTCATCTGAATTTTTGAATGGAAAGTGTTCGATAATTTTAGATTGAAACCTCTCAAATTATTTAGTTACAAATTAAAATCATTTGTTCAAAAAGCTTGTTCTTGAATAAATTAACTCTTATTGTTTCCGATTTCATTCTGTCACTCTGAGTACTTTTCTGTGAAAAATATTGATCTCCAAAGAATATTTGTCAAACAATAGAATGGATTTCTTCGCCCGAGATGCAAACGTAAATTGTACTATATTAAAAACAAGTGGAAAAATTTAGACGAAAGCCAAATTTGGCAAAGAAAACAAACCTTTGTCGACCTATAAATACTAATTTTATTCCCCGAAAGATTTTTAAAAAATCTCTTCGAAACACTTTTATTGCAAATATTTAATTGAAGAAAAATATTTGTTATAAAAATAAAAATAGTAAAATTTTTACATAAAATTCTTAAAATAAAAAAATCTGTGTGTCAAACCACAAACCAATCCGACTATTCTTTCAAAAGTTATCCGATATACAGACAACCACAACCACAATAACGACGACGTAGACGCCAGAGAGACAGGCAGATACCGATGTAAAAACTTGTTTTTCTGACTCAAGGAGCCTCAAAACGTCGAAATTTAATGAAATTCGCGAAAATCATTTTTCGCATAAAACTCTTCTCATTATGGATGAGAATGTGATAAGATAATCATGCGGCCTTGAAAAAGTAGCGTTTTTCGCCTCTTGACTTTTTTCCATATCAAGCTTTTTTTGCTTCAAATGTCCATTTTCGTTTGGTTTTTTGGATTTTGAAAATCCTTTAACTTTGGTAAGTTTGATTTTATCAAAAAAAGTTGTCAGGATAAATTGTTCATATTTTTTTGTACCATAAATAGCTGTCGATAAAATTTTCAAATTTTTAAAAAAAGTGGTCTCAAAAATTTTTAAAAAGCTTTAACTTTTTGGATTTTTATCAAAAATGGCTGTTTAACGAACTCGATTTTCTTTTTGGTCCCTCGAACAGTGTGTCAAAGCCCAATCCAATCGGACCAGTCTTTCGAAAATTATCCGGTATACAGACAACAACAACGACGACAATTTCATAAAAATGAAAGTTGTTTTAAATATTAAGCTAGACTCGCGACCGGGACAAATCAGAAAATGAAAGTAAATTTGAAAATTGAACTGCAGTTCGAGTATTAAAAACTAAACAGTGATTGATTTTACAAGGTGATTCTAGATCTGTTCAAAATGATATAATTTACATATTTTAACGTTAAAATTTGAACTAATTTAATTGCAATGCTACCGAAAAGAATCTTTGAGTATATACTAAAAATTCTTTAGGTCAAAGAAGCTCAGAGAAATTCTCCGCAGGCACTCAGGTAGATATCAACTAGAAAATTGTATATCAGTATATAAGTTATAATTATAAATAAGTATAATGAGAACATTCATCAATTAAAAAAAAGTGTTAATAATTTGAAGAGAAATTTAAAAACGGAGAGCGGATTAGCCACGATCAACTACTGTAAATAACTCTGCCCGCCCGGTACGTGACGAATACAAAAGGAACATTATATTACCGTCGCACCACTCTTAAAAGGACCACTAAAAGGATCTTGAAAAGGAACCAAATCTCTCAAACTACGAGGGTAGTTCAATAAGTCCTTAGAATGACCAACATATGGCGCGCGAATCGCTCCAAATCATCTGCCGCGTTTGCTCTCAGCTGAGAATAAACGCAATAGAGTGGTCGCCTCTGAGGCTCTTTTGGGGCGCATAAGTCGGAATCGTGAGGAATTTTTTCGTCGACTTGTGACTGTGGATGAAACATGGATACACCATTTCACTCCTGAGACAAAGGAACAATCCAAACAGTGGATTTCCACAGGCGAACAAGCTCCAAAGAAGGCAAAGACCGTAAAGTCAGCTGGTAAGGTTATGGCTAC
>NC_046665.1:38355584-38358162 GCF_010883055.1 Belonocnema kinseyi
TCAAACTTCATCGCTCTCGATGGCTTTTCTTGGAAGAGCAGTGGTATTACGCAATCAACCATTAGGGTCGGGAGGTTAGATGCGAGGAGTTGAACTCGATAAAAGAATTTAGATCATGCAGGAGTAGGGATGAGGGCTAAGGAATAATGTAAGAATGTATGGAAATGTGGGGGAAGTTGAAGGACCGCTGCGACGGTACCGAAGCTCCCAGCGACGAATTCAAAGAGTAGATCATTTTTGTACACGGGCGCGACTCGTTCTTGAGCGGGATTCCGAATTTTGTACAAAATTCCATTTCGAGACACTTTATAGAAATGAAATCATTGTAATTTCAGTTTGGGTTTCTGTTTAATCAATTGAAAGACCTATTGATTATTTATAAACAATTTAGGAGATTTTCAGAACGAGATTTCATCGCGGGAGTTGGGTTTCCAAACCCTTCACTGTGGAAACGGACTCGACATCGTTGAATTCTCATCTTCAAGTGGACGTTTTAATGTCAACCCTATACTTCATAATTTGAAGTATTTGACTGTTTCGCGCGTAAACTCAGTTCCGCTCGTTACAGAAGGTGATTGAATTTGAAGGTTAGAAAATTCAAAGTGTCAAACGGTGCCAAAGTATATATTCTATTTGAAAAAATGAATCCAATGACTATACAGTTAAACAAATGGAGGTGTGTTGCTGCCGGGTGTCAATCGTCGCCTCACGTGAAGCATCGCCAATTTCCGAAGGACGCAAAGTCGAGCATGTTGTGGTTAGAAGCGGTGTCAAATCCTCTCTTGACGAAAATAACCTACAGAGAAGTCCATAGAAGCGGTTATCGAGTATGCTTTCTGCGTTTTCCTACGAAGGATTATTTACCCAGTCCGCGAAATTTTTTCTGAATCTGAATTGAAATACATAAATCATTGTAAGATAAGAAAAATGAGACTGTAGATAATAATGAAATACCTGTTCGATGTGCAACATAACCAATAAATCTCAATCCTTACACGGCGGGATTTTGAAAACACGAATGCCTAAGTTGTAAAGAGTTTAATGTGTAAATGAAGAATTTTCAGAACAAAAACTTTGTATTGAATAATATATTTTCTGGGTGAAATGTAATATTTGGCCATGACTTAGAGTTTTTAAAATATCATTTAATTATATAATCAATTCATTATTTTTTATTTTCAACATTTATAAAAATTGAGTCAGAGATGTCTACTTTTTTCTCAAATTGGTACCTTATTCTACTTTTAAATAAATAATTACATACCTTTGATACATTTCGTCTGCTGTTTAACAAATTTCTATTTGTTTAAGGAATTATTATTAGCTCAAGCAATTTTTTTCCGATTGCCTTAAAAAATAATATAAAATAGAATACATTCAATTATTTTTTGAATGTAGTGTATAGAATGAACAATTTAACTGTTTTTCTAATTTTTTAAACAAATAACTGCAGAAACCATTACATAAAGGTTTTCGCAGAATTGGTACTCTTCAAAATCATTCAATATTATGTTCAATTAATAAAATGCTATTTTTTAAATATTTGCTGGGCAAAAAATAATTGTTTAAAGAGGTTCAGTTTGTTAAAAAAATTAAAAAATAATTAACATATTCTTTCTATACACTATACAGTCAGAAAAATAATTGTATGTGTTACATTTTATTTTTTTTTCCAAAAGTTTTCAAAAGAAACGTGCCTAAGCAAATCAAGATTTTTTAACAAAAAGAAATATGTTTAACATTAGAAGAAATAAAACAAAATTATGTAATAATTTAACAAAAAAGTAGCATAGGATACCAACTTGGAAAAAAAGTATAAATCTCTGTGTCAATTTTTAAATATATTAAAATTAAACAATAATCACAATGTTTTTAATTAATTTACTTCTGCAAGCAATGACTAACTATGACATTTTATTCAGAAAATAAGATTTTTAAAACATTTTTTGGAAAAAAAATCTTCAAATAAGTTACATATGTTTAAACAATTCCAAATTGCTTACGAATTCATAGGAATAATTTAAATTATCCATTTGTAATAATTTGTATTTAAAAACTGGAAGAAATTACTGAAAATTAACAATAATACGTAAAAATGTATTTATTTTTTATTTTTGGGGCAGATTTAGGGACCTGTGTGTGGGGGAGGGGTGTAAGTGTGGATTAGAAATCAAAGTTATTAATATGGTTTTATATCATCGTGTGTACCACAAATAAGGCATATAATTATTTATATAATTTTTTATTTGAAATATGACACATAATGTAAAATAATTATAAATAAAACAACTTATACACGATTTACATCCTAAACATTTGATTAAAATATTAGTGTTTCATGATCATCAGAAAATTGAAACAATAAGAGATTTCTACATTCTTCAAGTTTTCTTACAATGAAGGGCCACTTAAAAATCCCATTTTTGTCACTTTATAAAAACTGTCGAGAATCAACCCGACTTAATAAAATTAAAAAAGTCTTTAACTAAAGAAAATGCATTTTACTTTATTATTTTATTCAGTGACGGATTTTCCATATATGCTATATAGGCGTCAGCCTGAGGCGGAAGTGGTGGGG
>NC_046665.1:38358172-38360521 GCF_010883055.1 Belonocnema kinseyi
GTGCTGAACGTTCGTGCTTTAAATTTTTTAAATTTCTAATTTTTTCTACACAGATAATGTACGAAATGTAATGTAAATGAAAGCGCTTCACGACAGTAGTTAATTTTGGTTAGCATAAATGCAGCAAATATCTGTTAGCCTAGGTGTGATATACCTAAATCTGTCACTGATATTTTTTTATTATATCTTATCATATAATCTTTATAATATTCTAATATAATAATTAGGAAATAATACAAATTTCATTAAATAATACAATATATTACTACCATATCTCACAAGTAATAAGCTATAAATAATATTTTACCCGAAAATCTGCCTTTACACATTCCTTTCTTTTTTCAAGCACTGGAATATGATTTTTCTTATATCAATTAGCTTAATATTGTACTTTTTAAAATAATTTTAATAATGTATATAGGAGAAAAGGAACTTTTGTGCTATAAATAGAATAGAAGCATTAAGCGTTTTGCATAAAATTACACCACACTGTCGTAATTTTTATTTTTCATGATATTTCAGAAATGATGCAAATTGTAATGTTTTTTACATTCTCATCCTAATCAGAAGGTATTGGTTTTATGTAAAATTTCACTTTGTCGGTTTTCATCAGATCTCCACGTTTTGAGACCCACTGAGTCAGAAAAAAGTATTTTTACGAAGGTGTTTATCTGTCTGTCTGTAGTCTGTATTCTGTAGGCATGATAACTTTCGTAAAATTCATCAGATTGGATTCTGCTTTGGCACACTTTTTCAAAACCTAAAAAGAAAGAACAAATTCGTAAATCAGCTATTTTGGATCAAAATTCAAAAACTGAGCGCGTTTTCAAAATTTTTGAAACCAAATTTTTTTCAAGATTTTAAAATTCTATGAGCGGTTATTCATAGTACTCAGAAACCCAAATAATTCATTTATATGACTTTTTTCTATAAAAAGAAAATTATCAGAGTTAAAGCATTTTCAAAATCCAAAAAAACAAACTAAAATTTGATGGTACCAAAAATTTTTGAAATCACATTTTTCAAGATTTTAAAATTCTATGTACGATTATTTATAGTACTTAGAAACTAAAATAATTGATCCCCAATGACGTTTTTGTATAAAAAGAAAATCATCAGAGTTGGAGCATTTTCAAAATCCAAAAAAAAAACTAAAATAGACATCTTAAGCCAAACAACGAATGATATGAAAAAAATTAAAGAGAAGAAAAACGTTCATTTTTTAAATCCCTACAAGATGATCATAACAACTATTTTCATTTGGTCGAAAAGTTGAAAATTCGAAATTTGATCGTACAACAAATTTTTGAAAGCACATTTTTTCAAGATTTAAAAATTCCATGTACGGTTGTTCATAGTATTCACAAACTCAAACAATTTATCCTTTTGACTTTCTTCTATAAAAAGAAAATTATCAGAGTTACAGCATTTTCAAAATCCAAAAACACAAACTAAATTGAACATTTTAAGTCAAATAACGCATGATATGAAAAAAATTCAAGAGAAGAAAAACGTTGATTTTTGTTTGTCCAAAAAAGTAGCTATAATTTTTGATAGGACACGTAGTTTTTGCTTTAGTCGTTTTAAAGGAAAATAAGAAACAAATATAAAAATAATAGTGATAAATACAATTTGCTCTTTATTTTGCAATTTTTTAATAAGCAATCCCAGGCAGTTTTACATAAAAAATGTATTATATTTGATATAAAAGTGTTGTGTATAATGTAGAAAAGTTGGCATGTTGAAGAAAATCGAGTGCGAAGCACGAGCTACGTAATAAGAATGTGTTCGTTAAAGCCGAAAGAGCTTTAACAAAAGAGAGTTCAACATCTCATAATTACAGTTGTCGATCTGTTGATCTTTGATTTCAAAAGGTCTGTATACGAATGCTGGAGAAATGCAAATACCGAGTGCAGAGTGCAATTGCTATCAGTCGCGTTCCGAAGGTGCGCTCCAATTGTCGATCTCAGCTCTTTTAACGAAAGAGAATTGACAATCACAAAATTACAGTGGTGGATGTATTGAGTCTTAATTTTGAAAGGTTTGCGCAAGAATTTTCGAAAATATAAAGTAGCGGGCAGATTTTTTTAACTTCAAGTAGCATTGCTTTTAAATCATAACAACTTAATATCAGTATGATACTTATTATAAATAATTTGTTCCCTTCATGATGGTAAACTAATATATGGAACAAGTTCTAAGACATCTTCTTCATATAGTAAATCAATAGGCTTTTATAGAATTTGTTTAAAATATTAGTTTTACTAGATTTACCAGCTTGACCCGTTAGTACTGGTATTACCGGTAAAACTGGTAAATTACCCGTCATACGACGAGTGGATGTGTCCA
>NC_046665.1:38360531-38365127 GCF_010883055.1 Belonocnema kinseyi
CCCCACTGAAACCACTATGCGCACTCTGCCAGTGAGCCCGGCAGAGTTCAAGCGGTTCGAACTCTTCATGTTCACGTTACAGTATACTGTACAGCACAACAGGTATAAAATTGCGCGGAATTTTAGAAAATAAATCAACCTTGCATAACATAACATAACCTTACATAACAACCTTACATTACATAAATCAAATTTACAATCAATAAGCCTCTATAGATTTAGTCTAAAGAATATAATCTTTTAAGTTATATTCAATTGTAACTGCAAAAGTTACTTTATTTTAAATAAGTCGGGTAGACCAGGACAAACTTAATCATCGGAACGAAAGTTTTCAACGATAATAAAACGTATTGCCTTTTAATGGTATACTATTCTGTCATTTTGAATAACTCAGTTTCAAACATGCAAGCAATGCAACGATTCCCTGAGTATTGATGAAAATTATTTTATAGGACTTGTATAATAGGGAAATTGTTTAAGGCCATGTGATGAGTATAACAGCTGATCAAGTCAGCCCTAAGATCAATATTTTTTCACCCATATTGAAAAATAAAAGTTTAAATAACGCGGAAATTTTGTTCGGGAAATGTTAATAAATATTAAAGGATCGCTTGTGGCCTTTCAAAGAGTTAGAGGAAGAAAAAAGTTTATTTATGCAAATAATGATTATCGACGGACACATTTAGGTTTTACAGCAAAAGTTTGACTTTTAACCATGGACATAGGAAACACGGGACTAAGCATGCCATCCTAACCTGGGCGAACGGGGTTGAATCCACGGGAGGGGGGAGAATTCCATGAGTGGGGAGAGCCACCATCTTATGATGTGCCATTTGATTATGCGCACAAGCATTTTTGCCGACAAACTGTGCATGTAAATATAAACATGTGGGTGCTGCCATGTTTGTCGCGGGACATCAAAAGGTGGCGGACCTCCCCCCTCATTGCATCAACCCCGCAATGGCATGCCTCGTCCCTTGTTTCCTATGTCCATGCTTTTAACTTTCTCTGACGATAATCATGCAATCTGTCTTACCCACAGACCCCTAGAAGTTCGAAGTTGTCTACTCGCTGCGCTAGTGCTGCTTTGGCACAGCTGATACCAGAATTATACCAAAGATATTATAAACGTAGATGCGGTGCGGGCTTAGTTGCCCGCCATAAATATAGACGGCGCGTCCGGCGAAAAAGTCACTTCCCCTCTACCCACCGCTCCCTGTAGAAAGCACCCATCGATATAGTTTGCCAAGAGCCACTTGGAGCGTTGTAAGCAACTCTCGGCACACCTTCGAGGCGCACTGATGGTATACTTAGCTTGGACAAGAACCACTTGGATTGAAAGTAAATTGCCAATTAAAACATTTTTACATTTATAACTTTGCAAAACTTGGTTGTCTTAATAAATACCACAAATATAAGTCTATGAGTAATTTATATTTTGGTTTCATATATTTTTCACTAATTCAAAAATTTTTAATTATAATTTTCATTCTATATATAGTCTATATATAGTTCTTTAATATTATTTAGTTTTCATTTTGATTTTTGTGGTCTGCAATTTTTACGGACTTTTTTAGACTATTCGTCTAATCAAGTTCTCGCATGTATTTTCCAATTTCTTAATTATTATATATTCTAACGTTTTTATAAAAATATAATTATAATTCCAAGTGATAGGTAAATTGTTCTTTCGGTTTTTAAATGTTAAGACGACAGTTCCAAGCCAGATTACGTTTCGCATTGGCAAACAAAATTAGACAAACAGAATTTCACTGGCACATTCATAAAAAATATCATATTCCATAAAATATATTTTAAAATAAACTTTAAATCATTATAATTGATACAACTGACTCGAAATATACATATAATTCAAATTATTATTTACGTTTTTCAGGAATTTTAAATGCCTCAAAATCTTCAAAATTTTTTTACAATTTTATAAATCTTTTTAAATTTTTGAAATATTTTCAACACTATACTTCTCGAAATAACAAAATGCTGAAACCTGAAAATCCCGAATTAAAAAATTCTAGAATAATGAAATTCTGGACAGTTTACAATATTATCGAATCTGAAAATTCCCGAATTATAAAACTCCAGGCCGAATGCTGTCTAATGATAAAATATACAAACTAGAAAATTCCCGAATTGCAGAAATTGAGAAAACAGTTATGTGGTAAATATAATTTATTTATTAAAAATACAATAATCAAATATTTTTATTATAGAAATTTGGTTTAATGTTTAATTTATTTAAATTATTGTTTGAATTTAAAATAACAATAATTGTATAAAAATGTGATACAAACATAAATTTAAAACACGTGAGGTTCAACTGAAACAAACTTTGCAGGATTCAATGCAGGCTGATTTAACGCGACTTTTATTTTAATTTTTTTAAATAATAATTTTATTTTTGCGAGCGTTTTCTGTAATGTACAAAAATAAAATGGATATTTTCAAACAACTTTTTTTATCAAAAAATACATTTGTTCAATTATTGTTATTTTTAATTCAAACAATAATTTTTAGAAACTCTAAACATTAAAAAAGTTTTTTCCTCGGTAATAATATTTTATTATTCTATTAAAAAAATTTTTTTTAACTACCTATTTTTTAATGGTTCAAATTAGAGAGTTGTCTAGCCCGGATATTGTATAATTCGGAAATTTTCTGTGATGTGTGAATTTTATTTTTCGGAAAAAGCGACTGAAAAATCCCGAAAAATAAAATTCCTGACACTGTAAAATTCATACATTGAAAAATAACCAATAATAAAATTCCCGAAATTATAAAAGTCCCGAAATATAAAAGTCGAATTGAAAAATTCACGAAAAATAAAATAAATAAAATTCCAGACAATAAGATATTACCGAATTTTAAAAATCTCCAAAGAAAATGCCTGAATCATAAAATATCCGAACAAGAAAATTCCTGAATTTAAACAATTTAAAAAATTGTTTATTAAATATTATTTATTTATTGAAAATACAATAATAGAAAATATATTTCTGGATGAAAAAATTTGTTTGAAAATGTGCATAGTATTTGAAAAAAACATTAAAAAGTTCTGAAAAATCGAATTTTTTATTAATAAACAAAAATAATAACAATAAATTTTGATATAAATCGTTGTTGAATAGAATCCTGCAAAGTTTGTTTCGACGATGTTATTATGTAGGTACGAAGAAAATTTAGGCAGAACATTTTTTTCTTTCAAAGCACACGTGTTTTTTAATATATTTTTTAATACAATTTTTCTAAAATTATTATTCAGGTGCCGGAGATTTCATTTTTTGGGATTTTTCATTCATCCCTTTCGGAATTTTTGTTAGTAGTCCCATATTTTTATACCTCCTCTTAAAATTATGTAATTTTTCAAAATAAAAAGTAAACATTTTGAAACATTTCAAAATCATCAAAAGTATCTATTCTCTTTTTAATTATTTCAAATCTTTTAAAATCATTTTAAAAATTTTTCGGAACTTTTTAAATGTCTTTCAGACTGATTCCCATTTTTCCTAACATTTTTGTAAAATCCTGCACACAAAATTGTTTTAAGAGCTTCCGGATTTTTTCTAATATTGTAAATCTTTTGAAATGTTTTGAAATATTTTTAAACATTCTCTTTGAGTTATGTACTTTTTCAAAATAAAAAATCATTTTAAATCTACCCAGAAATTGTTATTGTTTTTCTAGTATTTCAACATTCTTGAGGAGCTCCAAATTTTGTTCTTTTCTTTGTAACATTCAGAAACCTCCAGCTTATTTGATTTTTTTTCTAAATTAATACGTATTTAACTGTTCTTTAAGAATCAAAATGAAATACTTTTACCTTTGAAATACAAATAAAAAAATTAAACAATTATAATCGTAACATTCCAAGTTTAAATTTGTCACTCTGAAATTGTGACAGTTCATTTTCAAATTGTTTACTATTGAAAATTGTTTTTTTTATTTCCAAACCAAATAGATTAAAAATGGAATATTTTAGACTGAAATAATATTTCAAAAAGATTTTGAAATTGAATAAAGGCGTTCATTGAAGAAGCCATTAATTCGAACTTTACACTTGTGTCACTACTAAGGCTTTCCCTACCAAAAGAAATCTCGAAGTTTTCTTTAGCGAAATAGCCTGGCCCATTTGAGTCGATAAACAGAGTTGATTTGAAACAAAATAGTCTCGGAGATACGAGGGTAGTTCAATAAGTGCTTAGAATGAAGTATGAAAACAATTTTTTTTTGGGTAAATTTTTTTTTATTTTTCAACATAATCTCCTTGGAGCTCTATACACTTGGTCAATCGCATTTTAAGTTTTTTTAATCTTTCAGAAAAGTGCGTTTTCGGAAGTTCCTCAAAATAAGCACTTACAGAGGCCATGACGTCTTCGTTGTCTGGAAATCTCTGTCCACCGAGCCATTGTTTCAAGTTTGGAAATAAGAAAAAGTCACTGGGGGCTAAATCTGGTGAATACGGTGGGTGTTCGACAGATTCGAATTTTAGTTCTTCAATTTTAGCCATTGAAATGAAGCATGTGTGAACTCGGGCGTTGTCGTGATGAAAGAGAATTTTTTTTCTCGCCAAATGTGGTC
>NC_046665.1:38365227-38366302 GCF_010883055.1 Belonocnema kinseyi
TCTGGGACCCGAGGAAAAGAAGAAGACCGTGCTACTTCCTATCCGTCGACCCGCCTTCGACTACGGTCATCAAGAGGAAGGTCCACAAGTGGAAGAGGGTAGAAAAGGTCGTGAAGAAGACGAGTGACGACCTGGAAGAAGAGGATTGGAAGCCGCGACACCCCCTCAATGTTTTTGTGCGGGTTTTTAGACCTGAAGGCGAAGGGTGCAGTCAAAAGGTACCGGGGTCGCAGTCAGTGATCTGAAGGGTCCCGCAGTTATCCCCCTGGATCACTGCAGGCTGAGCGAGAAAGAAAGGACAACGCAAGGAGAGAAGTAGGACTAGCACGGACAAGGATATTTTTCTGGCGGAGGACATTTTCTTCAGAAGTCTGGGAATTCAAGCATCCGAAGAGGCTGATTCGCGAGCGTTGGTGATCCGAAGCAATACAAATTTCATATTTTTACATAATTTCAGAAATTCGAAACGGAATTTAAAATGCGTACGCGAAGTGGGGTCAGAAAATCTGAGAGGGGTGGTCGAGGAGCAAGCGCTGTTGCAACTACCAGGAAGTCCAGTGACGTCAGAGTTGCAGTGGCACAGGCAGGTCCGAGTTTGGGGGCAGTGCAGAGACGGGGTGTGAATACCATAGGTATCGGTCGGTTGGCAGCCGCGGAGTGGGCACCGTTCGTGGTCGTCCCGCCGGTTCCACTCGAGCGAGAGGGTATAATTTAGAAACAGATTTCGAGGAAGAAGTAGAGCGAGCTGATTCTGTCTTGGATTTTAATGATGAAAGCGAAGTAGAATTTGAGGGAAATATACAAATTTTAGAACCTCCTAATGCAGCGCGAAACCCAGTAGCAGTTTACCGTACAGCTGATCGCTCGAACATTTCACGATCCTCCTCCTCGGATCCTTCTTCAGGTGCCAGTAGCTCTGGTATTTTTGCGCTGCCAGAGAAAGAGCCGAAAAAACCAATCCCTTTCAAGGCCACACTCACTTTTATTCCAGCAAAATTCGATGGTGAAAATATGTCAGTGGGTCGTTTTATTAAAGATTGTATTTTTGCTAGGAATTCAATTGCGGTGGAAGATC
>NC_046665.1:38366402-38374536 GCF_010883055.1 Belonocnema kinseyi
AGCTTCGGTACCGTCGCAGCGGTCCTCCAACTTCCCCCACATTTCCATACATTCTTACATTATTCCTTAGCCCTCATCCCTACTCCTGCATGATCTAAATTCACTTATCGAGTTCAACTCCTCGCATTTAACCTCCCGACCCTAATGCTTGATTGCGTAATACCTCTGCTCTTGCAAGAAAAGCCATCGAGAGCGATGAAGTTTGAACGTGACATTTTATAAACAGAGATATTGTCGAGTGCCCGGAGGTCCCTCAAAACTCAAGCAGTTCCGAGACACTCAGTCGAGATAGTTTACATTAACGCCTAAGCCGTTCGATTCTACGCCGGCGTTTCGTTATTAAGCCTAAATTATGTGTCCTGCTGTCGAAAAGTATTACATTACAAATTTTTCCCAGAAGCCCTGTCTGCTCTTAATTAAGGTATGATTATAAGTTTCTCTCTATAATTTCAATCTTGAATATACATTTGCTCACATTCTTTCATCCGTCTCTCTTAATCTATTTACATAAAGAATGCTTTTTCTCAGTAAAGTTATATTTTTCATGTCGATTTACCCGACTGTTGCTGGCCAATCTTTTATCTCGGTTTATATTACATTTCCTGAGTGAAATGTATTTTACTTTTGATTCTTATGATTTCGAAACAAACCGCGCATTTTGCGTCACCGATGGTGCTGTTCATAGCTGCAGGAAAGCGAATTACATCCGGTCATTACACTTCCCGACACGCAGCGCCAACAGTTGGCCGCAACTTGTACTATGCTTGAAATAATAATCATAACTCTTCATATACACCCATGAGAGTTGAGAGGGCCTGGTATAACCGGCTCAAAACTCTACTGCTCGGCCTGACCAATATCTTTGGCCTGACTGCGGTAATACCTTACCATACCAGTAATTCTGGTAATTACTGGTAATCGGGGTAAAAAGCAGTTATTCTTTAATTTTACACAGAAGAATGCTTTCAGAGACAAACATTTTAATTGTAAAATAAATTAGACCCTGTGTTTACATATCATGTAGTTTCTACACGTAAAACATGTATAATATGTAATTATAATAACAAATGCATCTGCTTTGGATAAGGTACTATATTAGATGGGAATATGCAACCGCGATTGTGGTTCCCCGCCAATTTCAAAATCGCTAACTTGATATCGAATTTTTAAGAGATTCTGTAGTTTTTGGCGCGTAAAATATATACAATATGCAATTATAATTACAAATGCATTTAGTTTGGATTTAAATTACTATCAGGGAAATCAATGTAAAGTACTGAATGAATAAGACTAAAACTAATGTTCGATAAAAAACGATTTTTTAACAAAATAGATCAATTTTCAACGGAATATGTTTGCATTATCATAAAAAAAAATTTACAACCAAAAATTTTACATCAAAATATTTCAATTCCCAACAAAATACATGAACCTTCAGCCATTTTAAACGAAAAGAAAAGAAGTTGGATCAAAAAATGCATTTTCAACCAAAGAAATGAATTTTTAATTAAAATAGATGCATTTTTAAACAAGAAGAACACATTTCTATAAAAAATATTAATTCTCAACTGAGAATGGCCATTTTTCATTATAAGAAAATATTTTTTCAACTAAAAAAAATCGAATTTTTAACAAAACAGTTAAATTATGAACCAAAAAATCAATTTCCAACGAGAACAATTATTTCCTATTAAAAAAAGATGAATTTGCAACTAATCAAATAATGTAAAAAAACTTCGACAAAATCGTTAAATTTTTAGCTTTAAAAATGAATATTAAGACTCTGAAAGATAATTTAGAAAAGAACACAACATTTTTTTATTATTTTGTGAACATTTTAAAAGGGGTGTAAAAGAGTGTATAGAGATGTTTTGGAATTTTACCATGTTATGTGTAATTTTAGAAAAAATAAAGAGCTTAATTCTCATCTAGCTTTCTCGCGCAATTTTGTTGCACAATTTTTCTAAAGTTTATGTTGGGCAAAAAAACGTGCTTTCCGATTTGAGCAACTTTAGGAGATATTTAGAAATTTGGAAACGATTAAAAAATAACTAAAACTTCTAACAATTTGTTAAGAATTTTGTATGGTTTCACCGTCAACCTTTTTTTACCAAAAGAAAAGAAGTTTTATCAAAAAATTGCATTTTCAACCAAATAAATTAATAATTTTTAATTAAAATAGATGAATTTCTAACAAGAAGAATAATTTTCTAGCGTAAAAGATCAATTTTTAACGGAGAAAGATCAATTTTTAAGGGAAAATAAAACAACACATTTTCAACGCTTTGATATTTATTCTTTGCATTTGGAATGCTTGAAAAAAACGTTATCAAAAAGATCTCTTTTAGATGGCAGTATTTATATGCGTCTTCATATTCTGAATTGTCTACTTAATTAAGTATAGTCAAAGACTAAGTTACTCAAAGCTCTGTAGGCTCTGAGGTACACATTCTCATCGTGACACTCGCGCTGCGCGCTCGATTTCCGAGAGACATTTGTAAACAGGTTTTGTTGGATTTTTTTTCTCGTAACTTTCGTCGTTTTTCCACACAATTTTTTTATTTTACTTATTTTACTTTTATTATTATTTTTTTATTTTATTTTACTTTATTTTACTTTTTTCAACGTTATTTCTCACGAATAAAACAAAAAGTACGCGTCCTATCAAGAAGTGATTCTTAACGAAATTGTAGATCTTTTTTGGGATAACCATTTTTGTTAATTCATCTTTTTTTGTATGCTAAAAAGTTTGTCCACAAAATGGAATTTTTTATTTTCCATTATTTTTGGTGCAATCAAAATTTGAATTTTCGATTTTTGAAGAAAATCCAAAAATTGTTTATGATAATCTTGTATTGGTTTCAAAAAGAAATGTTTTTCTTTTCCTGACTTTTTTTCATATCGTGCGTTCTTTGGCTTCAAATTTTGATTTTCGGTTAATTAACAAAATTTTGAAAACGCTATAACTCTGAGAATTTTCTTTTTATCGATAAAAGTCATGAAGATAAATTGTTTGTTCTTTTCAATACTATAAATATCCGTACATAGAATTTTCAAATTCCGAAAAAAGTGCTCTCAAAAATTTTCAAAATGCGCTCACTTTTTGAATTTTTATCAAAAATAGCTGGATAACGAACTCCTCCTTTCTTTTAGGACCTAGAAAAAGTGTGCCAAAGATGGATTAGATTCGTTCATTTTTTCCAGAGTTATTGTGTTTACGGACGGACGGACGGACAGACAGAGAAACGCTATCATGAAAACCTGATTTTCGGATTCAGGGGGTCTCGAAACGTGGAGATCCGTTGAAAAAGTGTGATGTCAAATTTCCGATAATTCTAATACTTTCTCAATCATAAATGATGAGAAGGTAAAAATAAGGCAATGAAATTTTCAGTATAAGAAAATGATTTTTTGACCTAAAAAATCAAATTTGGAAAAAAATGTTAAATTATCAACCAAGAAATAAATTTTCAAACAAGAAGAATTATTTCCTAATAGAAAAGGATGAATTTTGAACTAAAAGAATAATTTTAAAATCATTAAACAAAATCGTTAAATTTTAAACTTTAAAAATGAATATGATCACTATAAATGTTAAAGTTTTAAATATATAATTGGATTTTCAGTTAGAAAAGATAAATTTTTTACCAAACATGGAATGGACTGAATTCTGAAAGAAAATTGAAAAAAGAATGCAACATTTTAAAATTATTTCTTTAAAATTTTACAAGGCGTGTAAAAGAGTGTGTAGAAAATGTTGCAGTTTTGCCATGTTATATATAATTTTAGAAAAAATAAAAAACTTAATTCTTATCTAGTCTTCTCAAACAATATTGTTGCACCATTTTTTAAAAGTTTATGTTGGTTTAAAAAATGTGCTTTCCAATTTGAGTAAGTTTAGGAGATATTCAGAAATTTTGAAACGTTTCAAAAATAACTAAAACTTGAAACAATTTATTTAAAATTTTGTATGGTTTCACTTTAAGCCATTTTATACCAAAAGATAAGAAGTTTTATCAAAAAATGCATTTTCCATCAAAGAAATAAATTTTTAATTAAAATAGACAAAATTCTAATAAGAAGAATAATTTTCTTCCAAAAAAGATTAATTTTTAACTGAGAAAGGTCAATTTTCAAGAAAAAAGAAAACAACAAATTTTCAACAAAATGGTTAGATTTTCAAGTAAACAAATTTTTGAACCAAAAATGATACAGTTAAATTTTCAGTATAAGAAAATGATTTTTTAACTGAAAAAAGCGAATTTTGAACAAAAATGTTCAATTATCAACCAAAAAATCAATTTTCAAACAAGAATAATCATTTTCTGTTAGAAAAGGATGTATTTTCAACTTAAAAAAAAATTTAAAAGAAAGTTGAACTGAATCGTTAAATTTTCAACTTTAAAAATGAATATTAAAAGAAAAGAAAAAAAGTATTTAACCAAAAATAGAATCGTTACATTTTCAGATAAAAAATTTAATTTTCTGCAAAATAATTTTTATATTTGATGCAAGAAATGAATTTTTAGCTAAAAAATATTTTGTACAAAAAAAAATTTAATTTAAAGCAGATTAGTTTAATTTTAAAAGATATAGTTGGATTTTCAATTTAAAAAGATACATGTTTAATCAAAAATGGAATGGAATGAATTCTGGAAGAAAATTGAAAAAGAACACTTTCGATTTCTTGCGTAATTCTTTTTAAGTTTATGTTAGTGCAAAACATGTGCTTGCAAATTTGAGTAAGTTTAAAAAATATTCAGAAATTTTGAAACGATAAAAAAATAATTAAAACTTGTAAGAATTTGTAAAAATTTGTTTAAGGTTTCACGAAAAAAGCAATTTAGGTTCATAGGAATAATTAAAATAATTTTCTATTTAAAAAACTTAATTTTAAGATATCAAAGGATTTCAAAAAATTTAAAAGAAAAGTGTAGAAGATTTTAAAGCACTCTTTTCATGATATTTCAGACTATAATCGAAATTTTGGGGAGTGTAAGAGAAAAAGCCGAAAAGTTATTAACTTGACCTCATATGCCTTCTTAATATATGAAAACTTTACGAAACCTTTAATGTCTTAAAATATTTATCTCAATATTACAAAATGTAACTTTTACAATTTTATTTCCATTGTAAAATAATTGTAATATAAATAATTGTAAAATAAATTTAACAAATTTTATTTGATGAGGAAATATCTCGTGAATTTAAAAAGAGAAAACAATTCTAAAAGTACGTTTTTGTACAGTATCTTAATAACTAAGGAACATACTTTTAGAATATTTTCCTTGATTCTGCTCTAGGGTTAAACATGGTACAAAAAACCGTTGTGAAATTTCATATAACAACTGTATTCTGTATATATTAATATTAAAAATGAAAAATAATTATAATTTTATAAATATTCCTACATTTTATTTTAATATCTTGCTTACGGAATAATAGATTTTCGAAATAAAATTATAAAAATATCTCGATTAGTTAGCGAAACACTATGTAGAATCACCTTTCAAATTATACAAACAAATTCCAAAAATGTTAACAAACGGTTGTATACATTTGGCTTTAACCTTATGGGTGAGTTTCAGAAATATATATTTCTTTTATCGTTTTTCAGCACATGATTTTGCCCTAAACATAAAGCAGATTAATATACACTTAATAAATAAAAATAAGAAAGGTCAGAAAATAAATTTTGTAATAAAACTTCTTTCAATCAATTACATCAATTACACCTGCACACAAAAAAGTGGTCTGCCCGACAGACTACATTAGCATATATATATGTTTTTGGGGTCGCTGAATTCGAATCCGGTGTTCGAATAACCAAGTTGGCTCGTATTTTTCTAAAAAACGAAAAAATAGACGTAAAATCGGCGAATACAGTGATTTTTCTTGTATACTTTTGCAACAAAAAAAATTGTCATGCCCGGTGGTCTAAATCAGCATATCCTTTTGTTTTTAAGGGTAACTGAATCCGAATACAGGGTCAAAATAACACATTTGGCTCATATTTGATCGAAAAATGCAAAAATAGAGGTAAAATCGACAAAAACAGCAGTTTTTCGTGCATATTTGTGCAAAAAAAATATATCTTTATCCCCGGTGGACTTTTCTAGCATTCCTTATGTTTTTGGGGTCACTGATTCAGAATCCGGGGTTTAAATAACCCAGTTGGCTCATATTTGATCATAAAACGCAAAATTAGACATAAGATCGACGAAAACCTTTAAACCTTTACCTTCCTCGACTGGGACTGTCGTTCACTGTAGATTCCCTTTGCATCTCACGTTTCGGGATTTTTAATTTGCGTTAGTCTCCTTGCATGGCAATAGTAGGATTTTTTGTAAAAAGTTTTATTTACTTTTAGCGTTACCCGAAAGCAACGACATGGACTTAGTAAATTCTGTTCCCTTTGGGGTGTTTATTAACGTGAGTCCCCTTACATCTCACGCTTATAGGGTTCTGTTATTTTTTATTTTTCTTTATATCGTTTTTATCGAACCCTTTTGTCCTCAAAGGACACCTTGATTGACTTGATCTCGTTTTAAACTCCAACAGTAGTCAGCCGTCATGTTGATATCCCAAAATCCCTGATATCGTCTCTCGATCTCTTTTGTATCCTGGTGGAAACGTTCGCCTTGCTCTTCACTAAAGTCTCCCAGGTTGCCTGGAAACTTATTTATATGCGAATGAAGTAAATGTAGCTTTAAATTCATAAGGCAGCCTAGTTTACCAAAGTTTGTTACCTTTTCTGAAACCACATTTTGATAGTCTGGACTTTTCTTATTAACTAAAAAGTTTTTTACAACATTTTTAAAACTGAGCCAGGCATCTTTTTCAATGCCAGACATTTTTTTTATTGAATTCTGGATCCTGCAGCATTTTTCTTATCTGCGGTCCATCGAAGATCCCCTCTTTTAATTTTGCTTCGAAAAGTTGTGGAAATTGATCTTCCAAATACACATAGCAATCGCCATCCTTGTGAAGCGCTTTGACAAACTGTTTCATAAGACCAAGGTTTTTATGAAGGGGTGGAAGCAAAACTTCTTTTGGGTCAACTAGAGGATCTTGAATTATATTTTTTTGTCCTTGCTCAAAAGATGTTCTTTTTAGCCATCTTTTTTTTTTAATGACGAACGCGATCTCGACTGTCCCATAAGCACAAGTAACAAGGTGTTTTTGTATACCCTGATTGCTGTCCTAAAACGATTCCAAGAATTTGGAGATCCCCGCAAATTTTCCACTTATAAGTTGAGTAATTGATTTTTTCCAGGACAAATTTTAAGTTACTGTAATGCTCTTTCAGTTCCGTAGAATGTGCGATTGGAATTGGAGCGTAAACATTAGTATTATGCAATAACACTGCTTTTAGACTGCGCTTAGAAGAGTCAATGAATAACCGCCAATTATCCGGTCTTTACAATCCAGGTTTCTTTTTTTTTATTAATCCATCAATGTTTTTACAATAGACTAATTTTCCATGATCATTTCCTTCAGAAGTGAAGATATATATTTTTGCAAAAATATAAACGAAAAACCGCTGTTTTCGTCGATTTACCTCTATTTTTGCATTTTTCGGTCAAATATGAGCCAACTGGGTTATTTTGACCCCGGATTCGGATTCAGCGACCCCAAAAACATAAGGATATGCTGATTTAGACAACGGGGCATGACATTTTTTTTTTGCAAAAGTATACAAGAAAAATCGCTGTATTCGCCGATTTTACGTCTATTTTTGCGATTCTCGAAAAAGTATGAGCCAAATTGGTCATTTGGGCCTTAGATTCGAATTCAGCGACCCAAAAGACATATAAATATGTTGGGTAAGTCCACCGGGCGAGAAAATATTTTTTTTTTTGCAAAAATATACCTGAAAAATCGCTGTTTTTGTCGATTTTACGTCTATTTTTTCGTTTTTCTGAAAAATACGAGCCAACTTGGTTATTTAGACACTGGATTTGAATTCAGAGACGCCAAAAGCATATAGATATGCTAGTGTAGTCTGTCGGACAAACCACTTTTTTTTGTGTGCCGGAGTTATGTTTGTTTAATTGGCATCATTACCCTTCCTATTCACACGTGAGAATTGAGGAATCTCTTTTTCGCAAACAAAAAGTATGGAATTCCTTTA
>NC_046665.1:38374636-38395558 GCF_010883055.1 Belonocnema kinseyi
TATCAAAATTAAATATAAAAATCTTAAATTTTAAGCGTATTTTAATACTGCAATTCTTAAATATTTCCAATTTTTAGAAATAATTTAACTAATTTTATATGTGCTCAAAATAAACCTTTTTTTTAATTGCATGGAACTTATTCTAAGTAAACAAATTATATCTTTGCATATAGGGATGTATCTTCTCTTTAAATTTTTCAACATTTATTTCATTACTTATTATTTTTTTAATTTTTTGTGGTTCGATTCCCAATGGAGTGAAGATGGAGTAGGATCTTCTTTTTATGAAATAATTTTACTTATTATTATTATTATTATTATTATTATTATTATTATTGAAAATAACACAGCCACACAAGAAAAAGTGTGCGGATCTGGTAAGAAGATATACGTATTGCTATGGATTTTGGGGCGCTGAATTCAAATTCGGTATAAAAAATCACCCATCACGTCATGGTTGAGTGATAACCTCGAAAAATGACGAAAAATCATGCACTGAGGCAAATAAATTTTAAAATAATGCCAGTGATGCAAATTTTCACTTCAAAAACATGTCGACAGCTGTGAAGGATCAACCCTTGCCTGATATCACCTTATTTAACATAATTTTCCCAAAAAGAACCTGACCTCACCTAACCTGAATTAACAGAAATTTATTGAACTACACGTAAAGCTCTGGAAGCATATTTTCCCAGTAGCAAATGTGTGCTACATCGAATGGGTTAACTCGAGCCTAACCTAGAAATAAATCTAACCTAGCCTAACCTAACCTAACCTCACGAAACACAATTAAACTGATTGTGTTGTCCCGTCGTGTTTTCGGTACCGTTTGAATCAGCTTGGGCTTAACCTGCAAAGAGGTCAAACCCATCCTTACCTAAAAAAACCTGACCTAACCTAACCTAACTTAACTTCACGTAACACAAGTAAACTCATTGTGTTGTCCCGTTGTGTTTGCGGTAACGTTTCATTCAGCTTCGGCTTAACCTACATAGAGGTTTAACCTATCCTAACCTAACAATACCTGACCTAACCTAACCTAGCTGAATGAAATTCAACCACACGTGTAGCTATGTAAGCGTACGGTTCTCCGTTTTAAATGCGTGCTATATTTAATAGGTTAACCTACAAATGAATCTAACTTAACAGAACCTAACGAAATTTTGCTTATTGCAACACAACTTAACTTAAGTGTTCCCGTTGTAACACAATAAAATTTATTTCATTGTACTACAGGTGGTTAAAAATTTAGACGCGCATCAGGTTCTGTTAAGTTAGATTCATTTGTAGGTTAAGATCGAGTTAACCTATTAAATATAGCACACATTTAAGACTGAGAACCGTACGCTTACATAGCTACACGTGTGGTTGAATTTCATTCGGCTAGGTTAGGTTAGGTCAGGCTTTGTTAGATTAGGATAGGTTAAACCTCACTGTAGGTTAAGCCGAAGCTGAATGAAACGTTACCGCAAACACAACGGGACAACACAATGAGTTTACTTGTGTTACGTGAAGTTAAGTTAGGTTAGGTTAGGTCAGGTTTTTTTAGGTAAGGATGGGTTTGACCTCTTTGCAGGTTAAGCCCAAGCTGATTCAAACGGTACCAAAAACACGACGGGACAACACAATCAGTTTAATTGTGTTTCGTGAGGTTAGGTTAGGTTAGGTTAGGCTAGGTTAGATTTATTTCTAGGTTAGGCTTGAGTTGACCCATAAGATGTAGCACACATTTGCTACTGGGAAAATATGCTTTCAGAGCTTAACGTGTAGTTCAATAAATTTCTGTTAATTCAGATTAGGTGAGGTCAGGTTCTGTTGGGTAAAGTTAAGGTTGCCTGTAAATCTTCCAGATTCTTCATTGACAATTTTTGAAATCGTTTAAAATGTATTGAAATCTTGTTAAATAATCCCTTAAAATTAATTCTTCAAAATAACGAATTATATTAATTATTCGTGGAAGCCTAAAAGAATTTCTTTTTTTCCCGTAAAAACCTTACAAAATTAAAAAAAAATTTCACAAGTTTTATTTATTTTTAAATCGTTTCAAAATTCCTAAATATCTGTTAAACTTACGCAAATTCGAAAGCACCCTGCAAAATTCAGTTTACTTAAAAACTTCTCCTAATAGCCAGTTAGCCACTGAAAACGAATCGTGAAGTCGGGGAGTTCGCGTTCTTGCTCGTGCATTTTTGGCTATACACGAGGCTGGCCTACGCAACATGTAGTAGAGCCGAGTCACCGACGATGCTACACCGGCTCTTTTATAAACACTCCACACCGTCCTCCGCACCGGAACGATGCAAAAACTGTCAATGATCGCACTGGCTAAGATGAAAAAAGTACGCTCTCTCGTTCGACACCGAACTTTGCACCTATAGAGATGTGGGATAACATACTTTAGTTGCAGAGCGATAAACGTTCACTTATCGGTGTGATTCAGCGACTTTTTTCTAACAGTGTAGTTGAATTAGCGAGCAAAGAAAAAGATTTTTCAACAAATTAGTTAAATTATGAAATAGAATATATGATTTTTTTAAGCAAGCAAGTTATAACATATACTGTAAAAAAAACAATCAAACAAAAGTCAAGGACTTTAAAAAAAAAATAAAAATTGTCGACCAAAGATATCAATTTTCAACTAAAGCCATGCACGAAGCAATACATTTTTAAGAAAGTACTTCAACTTTTAACCCAATAGTGGAACTTTTGACCAAAATGAATAGTTTTATACCTTAAAAGATTGATTTCTAACCAAACATAACGCAATAGTGTGTCAAACACGTACATATTTCTTGACCCATACAGCAAATTTTTACGATGTAAATATATAATTATTGATATAAAATTTACTTTAACACCTTTTTTATTATGACATTACTATATAAAGAGATTTTCAGAAAAAATGAGGACAAACCTTAATTTTTAAAATAAATATAATCAATTTTGTTTAAACAATATAAATCATTGTTTGCCCTCTCCAAAAGGTCTCTGATTTTAAATAATATAAAAAAACAAAATTAAAAAAAAAAAAGATCAAAATCGGCGTTGTTGTTGAGGACTTCCAAACTTTGCCTGTTTTATGTATTCATTGATTATACTAAATAAGACCATCATATGACCGTCGCATCACTCTTAAAAGGACCCAAATCTCTCTGACTATTTCTTGAATCGAAATCATTCAAATCGACCCTTCAGATACCCTGGAACAGGCTAGGCCAGTTTTCCTCAGAATATTCTGAGATTTTCTATCTGTAGGGCGTATAAAAAGGGAGGGTGGGTTAGAGTGCAGAATAAGGGCGTAAACTTTATTTTCATAGGAAAAACCATTTTTTTGGCAAAAAACTATTAGAATCTTTAGTTGAATGATAAGTGAATCGGTTTGATAAGGTAAACATTTTAAATTATTGTTACTCTTGTTACTACGATGTCTCAAATATGGCCCTATCGAGATATATCGGAATGATTATATTTAACGAGAAATTGGAAATGGGTAGGGATTTGACCAATATTATTTTTTTTAATAATTATAGGCGTGCCTTCCCGCCCAAATCAAACGTTGTAAAAGGGTAGGGTTTTGACAACATTATTTTTGTGATCTGTCAAAGGGGTGTTTCTGGCCGCTTGGATGTTTAAAAGCACCTAAACGGTGAGTTAAATATGATCATTCTGATATCGTGACATACCCATATTTAATATAGCGTAGTAACAAAAGTAACAATAATTTAAAGCTTTTGTCTTGTCAAATCGCTTTATTTATCGTTCAGTTAAAGGTTCTAATAGTTTTTTGCAGAAAAATGCTGTCTTTCTAGCCAAAAAACAGGTGCCGCCCCTATTCTGCAATTGCACCCGGGGGTGGAATCAGACCATCAGACATTAAGTTTGTGGATAAAGGGGGACGCTGGCACAAGGCAGGGTGGAGAAGAAGGGTCGTTAGGGGAAAGGGTGACATGGTCGAGCGAGGCGATAGAGAAGTATCTGGAGCAGTTGGGGAACTGCGAAAAAGGAGGAGTACGTAGAAATGAGGAAGGAGTTTAGAGTAATGTGTAAAAGGAAACAGAGCTGGAAGAAGAGTTGAGAAGTGTTAAGACAGAGAAGGACATGTGCAAGATAGTTAATAGGTTTAGGAAACGTAGGGTGGGGATCAGTGAGAAGATAGGGAGTGACGAATGGAGGGATTTTTTAAGAGATTTATTTCATGGATCAGAAACACGGAAGACAGATGAGGGAATTATAAGAACGAGGGAGGTAGATGTAAGGGAGAGGCTGAAGGGGGTAGTGAAAAAAGTATGGAGAGGGGAGGGATTCCCAAGAGGGTGGATCAAGGGGTTTATCGTACCACTGTATAAAAAAGGGGATAGAGAGAGCCAGGAAAATGATAGAGGAATCATGCTAATGAATACCGCGTACAAAATATACGCGATAGTCTTGGCGGATAAGCTGCGGAAGGATGTAAGGGGAAATGAATATTGCCGGTGACGCAGGCAGGCTTCAGGGAGGAAAGGAGTACTATTGACAATATTTGCGCCTTACAGCACGTGATCGATAGAGAACTAGCCAAAAAGGGTGCCAAAGTGTACGCGTATTTTGTAGATCTTAAAGGCGCGTTCCCTTTGGTGGAGAGGGAGGTTGTGAGAGGTCATGAAAGAGAGGGGGGGGTGGAGAGAGGCCTGATCGAAAGAATAAGGGAGGTATATGAGGAGACGAAAGATAGGGTGAGAGGAGGGGAGGGAATTTCTGAGTGTTTCTGGACGGATAGGGCGTTGAGGCAAGGGTGCCTGCTTAGCCCAACGATTTGTGCAATTTTAATCGTGAATATGGAAAGTAAGTTAGCGGCCGGATTTGTAGAAGGAATTAGGGTACGAGGAGTCAGGATATGGCCACTCGCATATGCAGATGATATAGTGCTGCTAGAAAAGAGTGAAGAGGCTTTAAAAGAGATGATGAAAAGGTTGAGAAGATATTTGGACCAGAAAAGGTTAGAGTTAAATGCGGGCATGTCGAAGGTTATGGTGTTCAGGAAAGGAGGTGGGAGAGAAAAGGAAGGGGAGTGGAAGTGGAAGGGAAAAGCGGTACAGATTGTGAAAGAGTTTGTGTACCTGGTCTTCCTGTTTCAGAGGAATGGGGGAGTCAATAGTCATATGAAAGAGAGAGTGAAAAGGGAAAATTTGGTGATGAGGCAGGTGTGAGGGCTGGGAAAGAGTTTGTTCGCAGATGATTTTGTAAGGAGAATGAAATTGTCTTATTTTACGAAGTGGAGGTGTGAGGGTAGAAGATAAGTGAGGAGGTAAATATGATACAGGAGAGGTATGTAAAGTAGACACTGGGTTTGGAAAGGAATAGGTCGAATTATATTGCCAGGAGGGAGACAGAAAGAACGAGTTTAGAGATTATAACGAGAAGTCAAACGAGTAAATATGCGGAGAAGTTTTTGGGTGAGGGGTCAAGTAAGGTGGTTAGGGAGTTTTGTTAAGAGAAGGAGAATAAACGCAGGGGTTCGAAGATGAAGGTGGAAAGAGAAAGGTATTTTAGAACGAATTGATTGCAGATGGATGAAGTGAGAAGGATGCAAGAGGAATGAAGGCGTATGAGATGGTTAAAAAGAATCGCATGGAGAGAGAGAAGGCAGAATGGGCGGTGAGAATAAGAGAGTCAAGGCTTAACGGGAACTATGTATAGATTATGCCAAGGGAGAGAGCGCAATATTTGTGTGGGAAAAGAGAGCAAGGAAGTCCGGAACTTATAGCGAGGATAAGGTTTGGGTGCATGGAGGATTTTAATAGGTTTTGGCTCTCTAGGGAGAAGAAGATGTGTGAATCGTGTGGGAAGGGGGATGCAAAAGTGGAACACTGGTTGGAGGAGTGTGAAGAGGTGGAAAGGAGTGGGGTGAGCATGGAGGTATTATTGATGCATGAAAGGGGGGATAAAAGGGCAGTTTGATGGATGAACGGGGTGTTAGTAAGATGGAGAAGAAGAAAAGGAAGGACGAAGAGGAATGGAGAAGGGAAGATTGTAAATAGGAGAGAAAGTAGGTGTAAGAAAACGGTAAATATTGTAAATTATAGATAAATATTAGGTGTTAGCCGTGGAGGCATAGGCTGGCAATGCGAGGCAAAGCGAGAAAATAGTGACATGCGTGCGAGGCGAGGGGAAACTAAAAAGGGTAGCCTATAAAAGCGATCGGCTTAGAGATGAGGTTTGGATGAATGTTATTATTAAGAGGCATAAGTAGGTTGAATTTCTGAGAAATTCTCCGCAGGAACTGAGGTAGACATATTTAAAGGTCCAGGTAGCTCGTTTAAATGTTTTGAAGGCTTCAAAATATCCTTTCCGAAATTGAAATAAAAATACAGTTATAAATAACAAACAGAGAAACTGAAATTGAAATAAGAATTTGATCATAAATAACAAGCAGAGAGACTATCTCAATAGAGTAGCCGAACTCAAGGGTCATGTTTCAAGGTTTCGAATTGAATTTAAATAATAGATTTATTTTATTTTATAGTTGACAGTCTAAAACATAATAATTCGGAAACTACGGGTTTCGATGATTTTAGATATCTAACTTTTTTTTTGTAAATGATTAAAATTAGAATTAATACAACGTTTCTCGTAAATGCTATGAGTTACGCAAAAAAGACAATATTTTTGAATTTCACTCAAAAATTTGTATATTAGTATATAAGTTATAATTATAAATAAGTATAATGAGAAAATTCATCAATTAAAAAAAAGTGTTAATAATTTGAAAAAAATTTAAAGGGGAGAGTCGGGTTAGTGACGGCCAACTACTGTAAATAATTCTGCCCGCCCGGTACGTGACGAATACTAAAGGACCGTTATATGACAGTCGCATCACTCTTTTAAGGACCTTTAAAAGAAGCTTTAAACATCCCAAATCTTTCTGACTATCTCTGAGATTTCTATCGGTAGGGAAGTGTAAGCAAGTCAATTTTTTAAGGCCAGCAGGCCGAAAAATAAACGTTTATCTATTAAAAATCAATGTCTATACATTTTCACTCGCTAAATCAAGATCTGAACCTATTTTTTTATATTCCGAAAGTAAATGAGGAGTTTTCTGCTAGACCGACAGGACATTTAATTAAGGTACGCGCGTCTGAGAGTGCGGTTTAACTAATTTTTTAAAAAGCCAAATTGACTATTCAATTCGGTACGGGTGAAATTGATTAAACAACTATTCGACCCTGCTGGAAGTAAAAAGATTCAAAAAGATAGAAATGTATGGATAGAAAAAGATAGAGATTATCAATCCTTCCCAAATGCACACTTTGCTTCCTTTTGACAGTTACAACTGTCTATCTTTTTCTATCCATGGTGTTCACAACTTTCTATGTTTCTCTATCATCTACTCTATTCCTTGTGGTCATATGGCTATCTTTTTCAATCTTTGTTGTTCACAAATGCCTATTTTTATCTATCCCAGACTACCACTATCAACGACTCCCATGGGTTGGTTTGACCACTTATGTGGGGTGTTGGTAACGAGAATATTTATTTACTTATCTGACTCCAAGATAACAAATGAGTACCCACTACTCAGGAAGGCAATTAAGGTAGAAGATCCATTCAACTCAACAACTTTGTTTATTCTGCCACTATTTTCCTGATTGTTGAGAATATACCGATTACGAAATGTGGCTTATCCAGGGGTAGTCCCGGGGAGAAGGTGTTTATTTACTCATTCGCAATTGTAAAAAAATGATTAAAATAAGTCATAGGGTAACGGCTGAATCTTTCTGCGTTGAATGTGGAGACAATTAGACAATGTTCCGTGCAATTGGCAAAGCAATAGGCCGGTGCGGAAGGGGGGGGGGGGCAGAACGATCCAGAGGTGTAAAAGAGTATGTCATTTTACAGTTATTTTCTAACGCCCAAATTTTTTATATAACATTCTACTCATTATTAAAAATATATATTCGAAGAGGCAGAACAAAATCTCGGTGATAACATCTTGGCCGAACATCGCAAACTGCCTAGTTTTGACATTGGTCATTGTGCGTCGGTTTACTGCCCTGACACTGCGAGCAGAGTGGTCACTTGTGCTCCGAAGATGATCAGTAGCGTAACTAGAGACATAGTTTACGCCACTCTGCTCGCAATATCAGGACCGTTAACCGACGCATAATGACCAATGTCAAAATCGAGCAGTTTGCGATGTTCTGCCAAGATGTTATCACCGAGATTTTGTTCTGCCTCTTCGAATATATGTTTTGAATAATGAGTAGAATGTTATATACAAAATTTGGGTTTTAGAAAAGAACTTCAAAATGACATATTCTTTTACATATCTAGGTTGTTCTGCCAATTGCACGGAACATTGTTTAATCGTCTTGACATTCAACGCAGAAAAATTAAGCCGTTACCCTATGACTTATTTTAATAATTTTTTTTTACAACTTCGAATGAGTAATTAAACACCTCCCCGGGACTAGCCCTGGAGAAGCCACATTTGGTGTTCAGTATATTCTCAACAATCAGGAAAATAGTGGCAGAATCGTTACCTAATAACTCGCCCAAAACGGCCTCGGCTCTTAGACTAACAAAGAGGAAACTCGATGTCAGAATCGTGATAGGGATATTAGTAGGAAATCCCCTACGCAGGTTACTATATATATTACTAGCGTAAATCCCTACAGTACTCCTCCCCGAGTGATAACGATATTAAAACAAGAAAGGAATTAAGTTTGTTAAAATTTCTTTTAAAATACGAAATGTTCAAATTACAATATCACAGGTTAGCACTCAATCACATTCATACAACATACCAATCAAAATTCATTTGACGGAAATTGCGATTTGTGTACAATATCTACTGACTAGACGAGTTTAAATCAATTTTGCATTGCACACGATTAGAGATGTACAGGTTGTGCAGTATTCGGTACTTATTTGTTATATTATGAAGCCAATTGATGATGATAAAACTTTGTTTGAATTAACGCCTTTTAAATACGTGGTGTCTGAAATTGATATTTTATCTAGTTTGTACGATTGAAGGAACGCTACATGGCGCTTGTCAGTCTTTTAGCTAGCTTTACTTAAACTTAAAATGTATAGATGTAATACTTATTGGATCCCTTTTATAATAAAATGTTAGTTATATACAATGTAATCTCGACCATTTTTTACGCTATAGCGAGAAATTTCTATACAGAAAGTTAGAAAATTTCAATTATAGAGTCAGTATCGACTTTTTAATTCACAAATTAAAGGTCACCTTTCTTGACGAGAATATGTACGAATAGGTGGATTTACATGAGTAGAATTAGATCCAGTGCTATTCAATGGGAGCAGATGATCGATGTCCTCGCGCGTGAAATACGCTGGTTTAACGTTTTCAATAGAAACTTGGCAGGTACAGGCTTTACCTTTCGCATATATTTGCGAAATTCTTCGAGGAACATATGCGGGTTAAGCAAGAAATCCTCGGTAGAATGAACTCCCCGGGTATGCCAGGAGTGGTGCCGAATACGAATTCGGCGGGCGATGCGCCGTGATCGGTGAAATTGGTTCTATGCTGCCTTAAAAGTTTTGTGCCATCTTTCTATAATTTCATTTGACTTTGGATGATACGCGGTGGTAAGAATGCGATTGCAGCCGATTAGTTGTAAAAGAGCTGCGAAAAGCTGCTATTCGAACTGGCTACCTTGGTCAGTGGTCAAGGTCTCGGAAGATCCATAGCGAGAGATCCACTGATAAACGAAGGTTCGACAAACTGTTAGAGCCTCAATATTCTGGAGGGATGCAGCCTCTGGCCAACGCGAAAACCTGTCGATGATGGTTAGGCAATACGTGAAACCGTAACTGTTTGGAAGTGGACCTACGATGTCCATATGTATGTGCTGAAAACGCCCGTCCGGCTCTGTAAGTCTCGCTGGAATAATTTGATTATGCCTAGATATTTTCGAACGCTGGCATTCAAGACATGACTTGCATCAGGCGGTTATATTGCGACTCATGGAGGGCCAGACGTAGCGCTTACAGATCACAAGGTCCGTTACCTTAGCCCTTGAATGAGCGGGGTCGTGAAAAAGTTTATACACCCGCTTTCGAAAAGTTAGTGGTATATATGGACGCAAGGCTTCTCCAGTTAGGTCTCAGTATACGCTTGAGTGTTCTGAGCCCAACTGGACTTTCCTAAAATTTAATGAGAATTTTGGGTCATTGACCAGTATTTTCAACTCATCGCCAGCAGCCTGCACCTCAGCGAATTCAATGAGACCAGGCAGGTATTCGAAACGCAAATATAAGTGGTTTGTGGTCTATGACGACCTTGAACTCTTTCTCTTCAAGAAAACACTTGAAGTGGCGAGTAGCCTCATACGCCACCGTCAACTCGCGGTCGTAAGCGCTGTAATTGCGTTGAGCAGGAGTAAACTTTCGGGGAAAGAAGGCTAATGATTTGGAGCCGTCGTCGATCCTCTGCTGTAAGGAGGCTCCCATTCCAAAGTCCGAAGCATCCGACATGAGACGAGTTTTGGCGTCATGGGCGGGATGCGCCAGGAGAGTTGCTTTTGTCAGGTCGCGTTTAACCCTTTCAAATGCAGCCTCTGATTTAGGATCCCATGAGATTTCCCTCTTGTCATTCTTGCACGAATCGCATAAAAAAATGTTTAGAGGGGCTTGCGTCTCGGTTGCGTGAGGCAAGCTACGATGGTAAAAGTTTACCATGCCCAAAAAACGGCGCAGTTCGACCACAGTTTTTGGTCGTGGAAATTCTGAAATTGCGCGAACCTTTTCTGTGGTTGGCGCGCAACCATGTGGATTGATCAAATGGCCGAGGAACTCTATCCCGGACTTGCCAAAATGACATTTGCTGGGATTGATGTGCAGAGAGTGCTCTTTTAGGCGTTTAAAATGACTCCGAGATGCTCCTCATGCCCCTCGATGCTTGAAGATGCGATGAGGATATCGTCAATGTACGCGAGTACGAATCTTAGATCGCCGAGGGGCTATTGATGTAGCGTTCGAACGTTTGCCCGGCGTTCCGGAGACCGAAAGTCATCGCGGTGTATTCAAAAAGGCCGAACGGCGTGATGACTGCCGTCTTGGGAACATCGTCGGCGGCGATGGGTATTTGGTGGTACGCCATGTGGAAATCAAGTTTGGTAAATATCGTTTTTCCGCGGAGCAAGACAGTACAGTCCTGTAGATGTGGAACCGGATATTTGTCCGGAATGGTTATTGAATTGACACGTCGGAAGTCACCGCAAACACCCATTCCCCGGATTTCTTTTTTATCATGTGCATCGGTGAGGCCCATGCGCTACTCGATGGTCTGCAGATACGATTGAAAAGCATTTGCTGGAATATCGCCTTTGCTGCGACGAGCTTGTCGGGAGACAGGCGTCGAGCGCGCTCGGCGATTGGTAGGCCATTCGTCAAGATATGATGTTTGACGTTACCTACAAGAGCTTTCGCATTTTCTGGTATGTTTGTAATTTCCGGGAATTCGGCGAGGATATTAGAAAATAAATCTGAACAATCGATAAGGCTCAACCCAAGAGATGGAACAGCTTTAATAAATCCGCGAGCGTGACTACCAGTCACAGTGTCGACCAATGTTGATTCATGGAGAAATTGGACTAATTTATAGTGAGCGAGCATATCGGATCCAATAATTGGATTCGCTACGGCAGCTATACAAAAGTTCCAAGCGAATTGTCAACGCAAGTTAAGATTGACGTATACGCGTCTCTCTCTCAAAGTCAAGACACGAGAATCGTTTGCCGCGTAGAGTGTTAAATCGCTCGGTTTGCTCTCAAGAGTTTTTGTATCAGCCGGGTTCTGTCAGTTTTCTTCAGGAGTTAACTCCTTCCGCGAGCATGGTTCGACACACTTAACGGCCTTTTTGCCATAGTTTTTGTGATAATAACAGCGATAATAACAACGATGGTGATGTTAGAGGCCGACCATGGGCAAGAATCATTTAGTTTTTGTTGAACCACGTCATTTGAGAGAATGAGTGGCGTCGCTTTTTATGAGATTAGAATTTTCTAGTCGGGGTCACCAATGTGGAGTATTGGTAACGAGAATATTTATTCACTTATCTGACTCCAAGATAACAAATGAGTACCCACTACTCTGGAAGGCGATTAAGGTAGAAGATCCATTTAACTCAACAACCTAGTTTATTTCATTATTATACAAGAGTGCTCCTAGCTCTCGTCAAAGATGCTTACACCAGGCCGGGCTGCCGCCAGCTGAATATGCAGCATGGCCGCGTCAGTCTCGTAGTATACATGATAGAGAGGAAACATGTCAGAATCGTGCTAGGGATATTACTAAGGAATCCCCTACGCAGGTTACTATACATATTACTAGCGTAAATCCCTACACTTAGAGCGACACTAGCGCAATCTACAAAGAGGTGTCAAACTAAAGCGTATCTATGCGTTCGTCCATGTATATGTGTATATTATTTGAGTGTGTTGCATGAATTAAAATCAGAGAAAATAAACGAATCAATTCAAAATTATACAAATTTAAGACGAAAAATGTATGAATACTGTTTGCTGCATCATTTTTCGGCATAAATTTGTACAATTATGCATTCATTTTTTAATAAATGAAGAAATACATGACACATAAAATGTAACTTTTTTCAGCATTTTATCTATGTAAAGCTTTTATTTACGCAAAATTGTAAATTCAGCGGTTTTTATGGTCGCTTATTACGACTTAATAGTCAAAATTAGAAGAAGAAAAATGGCGGATCCAATATAGCGGACTTAAAGAATTTACGATGTGTATTAAATTAAACATTGGGATGTAGAAAAGTGTATATGTATAACAACTGAGTATATCAAATATATTTATTTATTCATTACGTAACGGAGGTGACGCCAATACATTAACAATATATAATTTGATATTAATAAAGTTCTTACAGTATAAACATGATAAATATGTATTGATAAATAAACAATAAGTAAACGGTATTAAATATGTTAAATTCAAGCATCTACACGAAAGACAGGCCACAGTTACAGTTATAATAATACAGAAGTAAAATATATTCACTATAGTTGCAGTAAAATACATAAATATGAAATTTAGACAAATCATCACTGTCTTATAATATAACACAATAAAATTAAGAAAAAAAAATTGAAAGTTATGACTCTTCGTCGCCCGTTGAGGAAGAATCTTTATCGCTATCAGTCGCTGTTAGTCGCATAATCAATCCTGAGCATCAAAGGCAATGAGATTAGAAGACAATCGGAAGAAAGTTCAGTTCGATTCTGCCTAGAACTGATCAAATCATGCATTTTTTATAATAATTTTTAGGAAATTTAACAAATTATATTGGATAGCAAATTTTCATAAGCACATTTCGCCTTCTTGCTTTAAACGAGCGATTTCGATGCATTATTATACTTTACAAAAACTGAATCCCTTATACTGACTATTTGTCGCAAATATTTGTTTATATTAAATAACTTCACATATCAACAAATTTTTTTTCTTCCACCGACCCTTTTCTATGAAACCTGAGGGCTAATGCTGCTGAGAAAAATTTTCACAGAGAATTAAAAAAAAAAACTTTTAATCAACATTTATTCGCTATTTGCAGCTCTATGAGGATTTAAACAAACAAAATTTCAAAAATCGGCCTCCACAGATTTCTTGAGAATTTAATGCTGAATTTTTTCAAACAAGAGAAATTAAAAATCGATGAAGATTTGTGACTTACAGGTTATTTTGAACATTATTTTTTCATTTCGCCCCACTGTATACTGTGACAGTTGATGAAAAAATCAGATTGTTTGCACTTTATAAGTTGTCATGACTTTTAATGAAAATAAGTAAACTATCTTCTTCGAATATTGATAATGGTACTTTTAAGGAATACATTTCTACCTATAAAGTGCGAAAAATCATATTTTGTAATGAATAGTTACAGCGTTAATAATAAAATTTTTTGCGTTTTTTACACTTAAAAAATGTAGAACTCAAAAACTTTGGTAGATAGAGAAATATGTCACAGACCCTTTTTTATCGAGAATTAGCTAAAGAATATGACAAAATTTTTTTCGATGCGAAAATGTTAATTTTTAACTTTTTTTTCAAGAATCATTTTGTTTAAACAATCGCAAAACAAGCATTGGCAGATCTTTTCAGCTATATCTTATTTATTTTTTTAGGCATATATGTAGGCTAACAACTGAGATAAATTTCATGACTGGATTATGATGGATTCATAAACTTTTATATTTTTTTCTCGACTTTTCCGATGCGATTTTCCGGATTTTTTTATAATAAATGTTTAATAATAAATTACTATGGTATAATAAATATGAACATTTACAAAGTTCTCAGTGATCCACTTACCAGCACCTGAAGACTCCATTTCGCAGGTTTCAATTTCCTTGACTCTGACACTTTTTACAGGTTTATAAACACAACACTGTTTCTCGGCCTTGCTGCGTACGACCTCCTACCTGTCGAGTGCTCACTTTACAACTGCAGTATACGTGCCCTGTACCTGATCTGGTGGTTCAAATTCCCGTTAGTGACACTTGAATTTTGGGGTTTTCTGCCACGATTTCAGGATTTCGCCCCACTCTGCGGGTGGGCAAAATTATTTGCGGTAGTTGGCCGTCAATAACCCGACTCCCTTTTTAAATTTTTATTTCAATTATTAACACTTCTTTAATTGATGAATTTTCTCATTATACATATTTTATAAGTATAACTTATAATACAAATTTTGCCCATCTTTCAGGCAAATCATGGATACCATTCCAAAAAAACTTTTTCTCTTTCGAGGCAAACCATTCGACAAGCCATTTTTCGACTTCTTCAAGATTGGCGAAGCGCTGCTCTGCGAGTGAGTGTCCCGTCGATGCGAAAAGGTGATAGTCGGACGGGGCGAGGTCTGGAGAGTACGGCGGGTGCGATAATATTTACCAATTTAATGCTTTTCATGTGTTCTTCACCACTTTAGCGGTATGAGTACCCTTATAGTATACACATAGTATCCCTTCCATATCATGCAAAACAAAACTAAAAAACAGCAATATGGGCATTTAACTTATTGCAATTCGGATTCTACTTTAAATTTACCATTAGAATGCCACGGGGTAAGTGCAATATTTTATTTTTGCACCGTTCAAAATTTAAAAAATCATAACTTATGCTGAGGGCGACTTCAAGCGCATCCATAGTCGCTTCAGTAGACTGCTGTTACTGAAAGAAGATGTGCTTGAAGTCGCTTCAGCGTATGTTAATGAAAGTTATTGTATTAAAAAAATTTTTAACTCTGCAATAAAACTATTGCATTTACTCCGTGACTGTTACTGTTTTTTTTTCTAGTTTTTGTTGCATGATACGGAAGCATACTATGTGGATACTATGAGGATACACTGTGGCGTATCCTTTCTTTTCATTCGGTCCCACAGGGTTGTTCATCTCTTCTTTATCAATGAGTGCCTGTCATGCTTCACTCAACCTTCCTATTGTTAGAGATTGGAGCCGGTTGAGAGAAATAAAAAATGATTAAAATATTAAGGAAGTTAATTTTAATATTCTACATTAGGTTCATTGCACAAGAGCGAGACGATTAAAAAAAGATAGAAGAAGATCGGTTTATCCGTTCAATTTTTGTTGAGAGTTTTGGTAATTTTAAATTCACTTTAAGATTACACTCAATATTGACCATATTGACCGATTTTCCTCATCTTTTTCTCTGTATTCATTTGTAAATTATATTAGGATCGTTTCAATCTGTTGAAAAATGTACCTGAAATTATTTTAAATAATTGAAGTCTTTGTGAAATCTTTTTTATCTATCCGAAATGTTTCCGAAATATTTGAAGTCTACACCCAGGAAACAAAAATAGATTCACTTGAATTTGAATGGGTTTTGAGGTTTTCTGAATAGTGTACCTGACCATGGAATTACAGATAGCCGCCCATAGGTCAGAGTGAGTTTTGAATGAGAAATCAAGATTTTAAACGGCCACATAATTTTTTTTCGATTTTGTTGAACATTTTTTTTCACATATTTGAATAACACCACTTTAGAATGTTAAAAATTTATTTATATACTTTACACATCAAAAGCTGAATTTTTTCTTTTAATTTACGTTTGCAAAAACTCGTTATCATTGAAAGTGAAAAATGAATGTTACAATCTGTAGGTTATATAACACGTGGACTCCCTGCAGCCCTTAGCATGTGCACTGAATAAGTTGAATGTCACTGGAGCTCAATTCAGTGTAAATTTTATAATTCCTGTACAGGATAATCTATTGAAACCATTGCAAAAAGAGAATTACAACTAAATAATTATTAAATTTATAAATAAATTGTTGCATCAATTATTATTACAATATTATTTAATTCTAATTTCTTTAATTTTTTATTAATCAGCATTGTCCTATTAAAATTTATCACTCCATACTTCTCATTCGAAACAATTAATTCTTCGACATTTCAATCTGCATATTCCACTCAGTTGAACTCCACTTGAGGTAACCTACATTTGGCAGATTTACGCTTATTGAAAATTGCTATGTGCGCATCGTATTTTTACCATTGGGTGTGATCTTTAAAAATTCCATTTCATATTGAATCTGAGCCCATTCATATGCACATTAATGAATCGCAGAATACTCATAAGAATTATTTCAGGTTTGTCAGTTTCATTCAACTCATCTATTCACTTAGAATTTTGACGAATGTGGAATGGCAGATTTAAAGCACCGCGCACAGGTGACAGATACGCAAATCACACCGACTCGCTGTCTATCGGTTCTTTTGTCCTGGGTAGTAACATATTCGATACCATTGGGAATTCATTGTCATCTTTCTGCAATATTTTGTTGAGAAATATTTTTAATACTTTAGAAATATTCCGCAATATTTGTGAAATTATGGAAATCTTGGGAGAAACACTAAAATATTTGTGCACTCTTTAAAATGTATCTAAAATCTTTGCGAAATATTCGAAATCTTCTTCAAATCTGTGGCCATCTTTGCGAGATATGTGAAATATTTGATATTTGTGAAATAACTGAAATGTTTGGGTAATCATTGAAATCTTCGTAGACTCTTTCTTTAATGTTTGGAAATATGTGCGAAATATTGGACATTTGTTTTGAAATACTTTTTAATATTTGGGAAATTATTTTAATTAGCGTGTAATCATGACAGCCCTTGTGAAATCAATTTAATCTAAAAGAAATCTTTGCTAAATATTAAAAATTTTTGGGAAATCATTCGAATCTTTCTGAAATCTTTGAAAATATTTTCGAAGTATTAAAAATATTTATTAAAATAAATGTAAATTTGACATATACATTGAAATAAATAATTAATAATCAATTAATATAAATGAATCAAGTAATACAATTATTTTAATATTTGGTACTATGTGAGAAATTTGTGATGTAATAGGAAAATCGTTGGATTCATTACGAGCATTCTAATCTTTGTGAAATATTTCTGAAATCTTAGTAAATCTTTTTGGAAATATTGAAAATATTTATTTAAATACATTTAAATATGTAAATTTCAAAAATATATATCCCAGGATAAGCGGTCGGATATCCTGAGACGTTTCCCGTATACTTCAATGTCCCAAGCAGGATATAGAAAATTCGTTTATATCTTACTTGAGATATCTGAATATCCATGAAACGGTCCAGGGATATCTGACGGGTTATCCCTGGGATAGCCTTGGGACAACTTGAGAGCTAAATGGGACCAAATAGAATATCCTGGTATATCATATTGCTGTGAGGGAAGTAATTAATTAATGGAATTACTTCATCAATATAAATATATAATTTTTTAAATATTGATTTCTTTACTATAATTTTAAAATGCTGTTTTTAATATTTGATAACATTTAAAAAATTATAAAAATAATAAATAAAAACCTTCGCGAAGTATTCGAAATCTTTGGAAAATTATTGAAGTCTTTGTATGCAATCTTTGAAATCTATCAAATATCTTTGTGAAATAATTAAAGTCTCTGTGAAATGTGTTAAATGTATCCGATGGGAAAATCTAAATCGATGTATAAATCGGTGGGAAATTTTTGCGAAACCGTTCTAATTTTTGTGAAATCTTTTGAAATTAATTAAGCTCCTTGTACAATGTTTGAAATTCACCAGAAATGTTTATAGAATTTTCGAAATGTTTCTGAAATATTGATGAAATTATTAAATATAAAATCATTAAAAGCTTTGTAAAAGGTTTGGAAATATTAATTTTATATTTGTATTTATTGATGATTATTATTTATGATTTACTACGAATTGTTAATTATATATTTATAACTTTTGTAAAATTTCAACTTAGTATAAACTGTACACGTTGTGCGATTTAATATTATAATTATATGGCCTTGTCACCGCTCTTCCGCTTCTGTGAATAATATTTTAATTTTTCGAATGAAAAACAGTGAAATTGAATTTGAAAATATGAATTTTGTAGCAAAATAATTCATCAATTCTGACCAACAGCACATTTACTGTGACGCAAGCACTTGTATTTAAAACAAATAAAGATTCAAGAAAAAAGATATAATAATTATGAATGTCTATGATTGCAGAGTTTTCAATTGAAAGTTCTGAAAACGGAATTGCTCAAGAAAGGGCTGCACATTTCGTACCCTTCAAGTGTAAACCTTGAAAATAAAAAAATTGAAATTCCATTACGTTACATTTTAATTACCTGCATGAATTTCCTGATATAATTTACAAAAGAATGTAAAAAATCTGCCCGCTTCGCTTGCCATTTTGAGCGCGACTGTTGGTTCCCGCGCTTCGCGCTCGATAATGTATTTACCTCGCGCTACGCGCTCGATCTTTCTGCATAGACCTTTTGAAACTAAAGGTGAAAGTATCGACCACAGTAATTTAGTGATTGTGAATTCTCTTTTGTTGAAGTTCCTTCGGCTTTAAAGAACATATTCTCATCACGTATCTCGCGCTTCGCACTCGAGTTTATCCCTGAAATTTTATATCATTCCCATAATGTATATTATCATAATTCGTAACTTGCATTGATATTAAAATAGACGAAGATTCATGGTCCCTTTTAAAAAAATGCACATTCTTTTTAAAAATTTTTGTTATTTAACGTTTTATTACAAACCTTTGTCGTTTTTCCATAAACTGAATTTGCACATTTCAATCAAACTTTTTCTTCTCTTGCCATTTTTTCATATCGTCCGTTAATTAGCTTAAAAGTTTCATTTTTGTGTGTTTTTAAAAATTTTGTAAATGCTATAATTCTAACAATTTTTAATTTTATAAAAAAAGTTATTCGCTAAATTGTTTGAATTTTTACATACTATGAATAACCGTACAGACAGGCAAACAGACAGACATACATACAGACAGGCACATTCGTAAAAACCTGTTTTTCGGATTCAGGGGGTGTCAAAACGTGGACATTTAACAAAACCTGGGGGGGGGGATCAAATTTTACACAAATCTAATACCTTCTCTGATGAGAATGTAAAAAGATTAGAAAAATCGGTTAATGTTGTCAATAATAAGCGTAATCTTCTCTCAACCGGCTCTAATCTCTAGCAATAGGAAGGTTGAGTGAGGCATGACAGGGACTCAAGTCTACATCTTGGGTTTACGCTGTTTACAGTATCGGCGAAACAATAACACTTTGGACCGTCCGTCCGCTGTTTCACTGCGAAATGGGCTATGCCGATATTCTCATATTTTCAATTAATTGAAAAAGCAACAAAAATACCATTTGACAAAACTTTCTGTTTCGTTTTATATTTAGACCTTTATATTATGTGGTTAAAGTATGAAATAAAAAAATTCATAATCTTAGGAGAAAAGCTTGTTTATGGAACACATGCAGTAAAATTCAAGTCTGAAAAAGCGCTTTGAGCGGCAGCCGGTGATTCACTCCAACATCATCATTAAATTGGAATAATTATGGAATTATATGAAAGAGATGCAAAGCCCCTTTATTTTTTGTAGAGAAAAAAGTGCCGGGTGTCAGGACAGAACATCATTGACTTTTCTTACTGAAGTGGTTAGTACAGAAACGTTAATGTTTTTCTAAAGAATTTTTTCTCATATCAATATTTATTTTATAGATTCAAATTTTTTACACATAAATATTAACATCAAGTACTATTACGAAATTTTATTCTATTTTAATCCGTTAACCGTAGGGCTTTTTTGCTCTACTCAGCCGTAGCGGGGGGTGGGGGTCTATTCGACCCGATGATTAAAAAAGTCGAAAACGTGTTCCTAAAAATCTGAAAAATTCATGGTTCTTGTTTGAACCTTCTACTTAACGGTACAATTTCGCAATATGTGTGTTTTGAAAATTATTGTTTTAACTATGCAAAACCTTTTATTTAATATAAACTGTATATACAGAATAATCGAATAATTGAATAATTGAATAATAATAATTGAAATAATAATAATTGAATTTGCGTGATGTCGCGCGATGTCGTTGGTGTCGCGGTAGGGCTTGAGCTCTCATCTCATGACTTTGACGGCAATGTTGGCGGCAGCATTGCTACTGACAGGGTTTCCCTTGCCAAATACGCTTATAACGAAGAGGAGAGGGACCAAGTAGAACACCATTTCTCCTCTTCTGAATTTGAAAACTCGAAGGTGCACGATTGCCGGTCGGAACACTTCGGCGGTTCTATTTATATCTCTATCTGCTTTGAAATAAAATGCAGAGATTGGGATTTTAATATTTCCAGATTTCGATCCTGATATATATATATATATATATATATATATAACCACGCTCTGCTACCATTCGTTTCGGATTTGATTCCTCTAGAATTAAACTGAAGGGCCTATGATAAAGCCACCGAACGCGTCCTCGGGTTGCAGATAGAGGGTCCCTGTACCAAGGGTTTCTGCTGAATATGGTTACAAAAATAAATAGGCA
>NC_046665.1:38395658-38396883 GCF_010883055.1 Belonocnema kinseyi
TCAGAAAATATAAATAGCTTCAAGAAGTTATGTGTTGCCCTCATAACACCTGATAAAGAATGCCCACCCATCACTACCGAGGAGGTGAAAAAAGTATCAAGAAGGATGAAGAACTATTCCGTACCGGGACCCGATTGTATCAAAATCTTCTGGTGGAAGAAGTTTTCTTCAACCCATCAGCATTTGGCCCGTATTTTCACCTTATATTTAAAGTCGGAAAAGCCGATTCCAGAGTGGTTGGTGGAAGGGCGCACAATACTCCTGCCGAAAATAGGCAACTTAGCTGACCCAAAGAACTACAGGCCAATAACTTGTCTGAACACGCTTCATAAGATATTCACAGCTATCCTAAATGATAGGATTGTTCGGGCAATTGAACCTGTGTGGCAAGAAATGTATGAACAACGAGGCTCAAAGAAAGGCGTAGCCGGATGAAGGAAGAACCTGCTCATCGACAGATGTGTCTGCAAAGATGCAACATTCTACCAGCGTGACCTATCGATGGCCTGGATTGATTATCGGAAAGCTTTCGATTCTACATCCCATAGACTTATCATCTGTATTTTGGAAATCTTAAAGGTTCATCCGCAAATAGTTGGGTGCATAGAGAGATTGATGCCGCTTTGGAAAACCAGATTTACTATCTCATCTGGCAAAAATCGTGTGACAACTAACAAGGTCACGTTTCACAGAGGTGTCTTTCAGGGCGACACCATGAACTCACTCCTCTTTTGCCTTACATTATTGCCACTATCTCTATCACTGCGCCATTCCGACGGGTACTTGTGCGGCAAACCTGCAGATCGAAAGTACAAGGTCACTCATGTATTTTACATGGACGATCTTAAGATCTATGCTAAAAACAGAGAGCAACTGCATCTAGCTCTGGGGATTGTCGAACGATATCCTAAGGAAATTGGAATGGAATTTGGGTTAGACAAATTCGCCAAGGTTTATTTGAAGCGAAGAAAACTTAATGGCATCCTTGAAGATCCTGAGCTCGTTGATATAAGCGCCATATGACATCTTTGCGCTGGAGAGACTTATACATATCTGGGCGTGCCATAGAGCCGCATTCAGGATGTGGCATCTATAAAGGATACTCTCCGAAGCAGATACAAAAGTCTCATCTGACAGATTTGGTCTTCCGAACTGTCGGCGAGGAACAAAGTATCTGCAACGAACATGCTTGCCGTCCCGGTACTACTCTATTCATTTGGAGTAG
>NC_046665.1:38396983-38400180 GCF_010883055.1 Belonocnema kinseyi
AATTGGTGATTTTGGAATTCATCTCGTTTGGATAAAAACTCAATTATTTGATTGAAAAATTAATTATTTTGTTGAAAATGTAACTATTTTGTAAAAAAAGTCATCTTTTCTTTCAAAAGTTCAACTACTTTGTTAAAATTTTTATTTCTTTTATTTGAAGGTTCATGTCTTTCGTTGAAAATACATTTTTGAAACTGACATTTAATCTACACCATTTTTGGTTAAGAAAGCATATACTTTGTTAAAAATTCGTCTTACTTCGTAGAAATTAAATTGTTTTATGGAAAATTAATACTTTTTGGTTAAAAATTAAATTTTTCGGTTGAAATATCAACTGTAATTATTTTTTGGTTGCAAAGTTGTTTTGTTGCAAATGCAACTGTATTGTTAAAAATTAAAATTATAATTTTTGGGTGGAAAATTCGATTATTCACTTACAGTTGAAGTACTGAGTAAAAAAATTAATTTTTTCTTATTAAGGATTCATAATTATAGTTGAAAATTCAACTATTTGCCTTCAAACTAAATTTTTTGTTAAAATTTTTACTTTTTTGTTAAAATTGCATCTTTGAGCGTTAAAAGTCAACAATTTGATAGAAAGTTAAACTATTTGGTCAACAATTAAAATTTTGGTTGAAAAATCATATTTTTGGGTTAAAAACTGAGTTTTTTTGTAGATGATACTCTTTTTGATTTTAAAATTCAATAATTTTGTTGAAAGTTCATATATTTTGTTGGAAATTGACCTTGTTTGGTAGATATTTAATCTTTTTGGTTGAAAATGTATCATTTTTGGTCAAAAATGCAATTGTTTGGTTGAAATATGAATTCTACATCTTCTTGGGTTTAAAAGTCGATTATTTCACTAAGAGTTGAATTACTTTGTAAAAAAATACTGTTTTTTTCTGCAAGGTTTTATAATTATGGTTAAAAATTTAACTATTTGGTAGTAAGTTTAACTCTTTGATTGAAAACTGATATTTTTCGCTGAAAAAATCAACTTTTTGTAGATAATTCGTTTTTTTGAGTTGAAAAATAAAATAATTTCGTTGAAAATTCATATATTTTGTTTGAAATTTGTTTTTTTTTTAGATCATTAATTTTCTTCGTCGAAAATTCATGTTAGTGGTTGAAAATTTAACAACTTTATTGAAAATTCATTTTTTCGATTACAAATTATTTTTTTATCTGAAAATGTAACTATTCTAGGATTGATTAAAAATTAATCGTTTTTATCTGGATATTGAACTATTCAATTTTTGGTTGAAACTTTATCCTGTACATTGTATTAGTTAAGACACCAATTATTTGATAGAAAAATAATTTAATTTGTTAAAAAGTAAACTTTAGGGTTGAAAATTGATATATTTTGTTAATTAGATTTTTTCCTAAAATTAACAAAAAAACTGCAAAATAAAAAAATTTCCTTAAAATCGTCCAGATTTTTTTTTAATTTTTAAAATGTTTTCAAATACTCACTTAAAATTTATTTGTCAAAATAAAAAATCATTTTCAATGTTCTTATCAATCACAACAATTTTTGTTATTCTTTTTAAATACTGTACAATTCTCAAAAAGCTTCTTTTTTTTAAATCTGCAAAAGACTAAATCGTGTTTAAAATTATTTGAAATAATTTCAAGGTTTTAAATTAATTCTGAATCTTTTTTTAAATTAAAATTGTAGCGTTTAAACTTAAAATTTAGCTCATTACAAATTTAACAATTCAAGGCTTTCTATTTCGAACCATTCTGTTCAAATTTGTATAGTTTTTAACAGTTGTTTGTAATGGATTGTTTTAAATGAACAGTCAAATATTGCTGATAATTAACGAGATTTTCTTTTTTTAATTAAAAAATTTCAAATTGAATGGGTTAAAAATAAAATTTATTTAGACTGAAATAATATTTGAAGTCATAATCGAAAACAAATAAATTAATTTTCTAACAAATAATTGGTGTTTTTACTAATACAATTTACAGGATAAAGTTTAACCAAAAACGAAATAGTTCAATTTCCAGATAAAAGCTGTGATAAAATATTGAATTGAATAAGGAAGAAAAACGAATTTTCAACAAAATTGTTAAATTTTCAAGGAAAAGGTGAATTTTTGACCAAGAAGATTAATCTTCTATAAAAAACGATTTTTCAACTTAACCAATATATACGATTAATTTTTAATCAATCCTATAATAGTTACATTTCCAGATTAAGATAAATAATTTTTAACGGTAAAAATTTATTTTCAACAAAGTTGTTGAATTGTCAATCAATCCGATGAATTTTTGACCAAGAAAATAAATGATCTACAAAAAAAGACAAATTTTAAACAAAATATATGAATTTTCAATGAAATTATTTAATTTTAAAGTCAAAAAGACAGTATTTTTTTTACAAAGTAATTCAACTCTTATTGAAATAATCGACGTTTTAGCTCAAGAAGATGTACAGTTCATATTTTAACGAAACAATTCCATTTTTGACCAAAAATGATACATTTTCCACCAAAAACATTAAATTTCGACTAAAAAAGGCCAATTTAATTTTAATAAATTTTTTAATTTTAAAGTCAAAAAGAGTATTATCTACAAAAAACTGAATTTTTAACCTAATTTAAAGGCAAATAGTTGAATTTTCAACTATAATTTGAATCTTTAATCAGAAAAAATTAATTTTTTTACTAAGTAGTTCAACTTTAAGTAAATAATCGAAAATTATGATTTTAATTCTTAATAATATAGTTGCATTTACAACAAAACGACTTTGCAACCAAAAAATATTTACAGTTGCTAATTCAAGCGAAAAATGTAATTTTTAATCAAAAAGTATAAATTTTTCATAAAGCAATTTGATTTCTACAAAGGAAGACGAATTGTTAACAAAATAAATGATTTTTTAACCAAAAATGGTATAGATTAAATGTCAGTTTCAAAAATGTATTTTCAAGGAAAGAGATGAACCTTCAAATAAAAGAAATAAAAATTTTAACAAAGTAGTTGAATTTTTGATAGAAAAGAGGACTTTTTTACAAAATAGTTACATTTTTAACAAAATAATTAATTTTTCAATCAAATAATTGAGTTTTTATCTAAACGAAATGAATTCCAAAATCACCAATTTCTTTAATATCTTTCAAATGCGGATCAAGATTTAAAGAATACTATTATAATATAACATAATTATAATATTATCATTAATT
>NC_046665.1:38400280-38407556 GCF_010883055.1 Belonocnema kinseyi
ATATTTATATAATTTATATTTTATACCTGAAGTAACGTAACCTCAAAATACACGCATATAAAGAGGCGCGCCAAGTATTCAAATCATGAGAATCGCCAGCCCAGCATCGAAATCTGGAAATATTAAAGACCCAATCTCTGCATTTTATTTCAAAGCATATAGAGATATGAATAAAACCGCCGAAGTGTTCCGACCGGCAATCGTGCACCTTCGAGTTTTCAAATTCAGAAGAGGAGAAATGGGTTGCGCGCGCAACCCAGCCATTTATATCATCTCCTACCATATTCACACGGACATAGACGTGCGATAGTATTGGACCACGTCTCGTTTCAGATCTGGGATCACTGGTCGCTTCCCGAGGGTCGTTGTGGCGCCCTTGGAGCCATAGCTGGAGGCCACAGCATGCGGGACGGTGGCGATGGTGAGCTGCCGGATGGTCAGGCAGATCTCACTAATCAAACAGCTGGTCAGCATGAACATTTACAAGAAAAGGTAAGCGGTGGAATATCAACTGTGCCTGCTTAGGGTGCTTTGGCTAGCGCTAGCTATTTGCAGCCAACCACCTCGACAGAAATACCGTGGGAGAGCATCAATTGGGATACCACAATGAAAGAGGAATTGGTGCGTCTCTATTACGAAAGTGCGTAGTTTGAAACGAAAATGGGAAAAGGATACAATTTAAGAACAAAATTTTCTGTAAAGTATCCTAATATACAAAAAGTCGCACTAAGAGATCTTATCGCTAAGGTGAGGGACATCAAGACTAATCTACAGGTTACAGAAGACCGAGCAATGGAGATTAAACAACAGGTTGATTTGGCGCGGAAAAACAACGGCAATGAACGTCAGTTATAGAAAGCCGCGTGAAACGGTCAAGCAGGAGCAATTGATGTTCTTCCTCAACCTATTGATGATCCACACCACCCCATCCGCTAGAGGTGGATGACCTTATACAACCAGAGGCAGAAGCAGAGGTTCAGCAACCAAAAAAGCGACGAAAATGGACATACCATATGAACAGAGATGTTATGCGCCTTTATTTTTTGGCAGAGAAATGTGGGTAAAGTGTGAGGAGGGAACGACATAGACTCTCCTTACTTGAATATCCAGAGCTAGCCACAAAAATAAATAAGCAGAATCTGGCAGATCAAAAACGATCAATATCTGTAAACAGACTGCTTTCGGTTCTTGAAATAGCTGCTGTCAAATTGGAAGTGGAACGACAGCTTCCTATTGATGAGCACGCCTTGGAAGATGTGGATAACGAAGACTTGATTGATGCTGAGGACATAGGTCCTAGGGATAGTGAACATCATGCATCGGATCCATTAGAACCACATCCAGATATTACTAACGATGATGTGGATAGGGAAATCTCAGAAAAACTACAGAACTTGGAAAGGAATTTTGGTCATGCTTTACTAGATTTCAGATATGTAGAACCAACACTGAGGTATTCTCTGGCCAAAATGAACATCACAAATGATCTTCGTGCACTAACATCTCGAAAGCAAGGTTTTACCTACGTATTTGAAAGTAGCGCAAACTGCGTTAGAGGTGAAAACTCGTGTACACTATGCAGCAAGGGATCCAGATCCACCATGGAAGATCAGGTTAGATATGGATATCAGCAAAGTAAGGTGCAAATTGAGTCGATTAACTCAGTATAAAAAAGGAAATAGGACCAAAAAGTTAATAAACCATGTTACTAAAATCATTCACCCTCCGCACATCTAGACATTAACACCAGCAATATTGGATGAAATTATAGAGTATCCACGACAGAAACTTGATGTTCTTTCTGCCAGACTGCGTCGGTACAAGAAAAATAATGCACGAAGGCAACAAAATCAACACTTTCAGACAAAAGAAAGTAGGTTCTATCGTGAACTGAGAGTAAAGACAAATAACCACCAAGGCACCGAAGTTCCTCAATTGGAAGATATGACTAACTACTGGTTGAGTGTTTGGGGAAAAATGAACAGATGCAATTTGGACACTGCGCGGTTCAAACTGGAGGAAGCAAGGGCAAGCAATAGCCCTGAAATGCATCTGACAAACATTACAAATTTAAATGTTTCAGCGGTCTTGAAAAGGGCAAGTAATTGGAAAGCTCCAGGTCCGGACATGGTGCACAACTTCTGGTACAAGTATCTGACGAGTGTGCATCTTGCGTTGGGAAGGTGTTTTCAGAAGATCATTGAACACTCAGATCTGATACCAGGTTTTATGCTTCAGGGTACTACGTATATGATACCAAAAAAAACCAAACGCTCAAATCCATCTGACTTTGGACTGATAGCCTGTCTTCCAGTAATTTATAAATGTCTTACAGCTGTCATTGCAGATAAGGTATATTCTCATTGCGACGAGAATGACATTCTTACATGAGAACCAAAAGGATGTTGTGAAAACTCACGAGGCTGTAAAGATCTAGTCACTATAGACGCTGTTGCCATGTCTCAAGCTCGTAAGCATCAAATGAACTTACACATGGCATACATTGACTACAAGCAAGCGTTTCCTTCCGTGCCGCATGACTATTTGCTTGAAGTCTTAAAACTTTACAAAATCTACCCACGCATTATTGACTTTCTAAGCCATGCGAAGAGGCTCTGGGGTACAAGAATCAAGTATTTTGATCATGGACAACCAAGGATAATTAGATCAATACGATTTACGACGGGTATATTTCAAGGAGACTCCTTCAGCGCACTATGGTTCTGTTTAGCGTTGAATACATCGCGCAAAACACTGAACAGCATGTCTCATGGGTTCAAAATTTACACATCAACAACTTGCCCTAAACCTAGAACTCTCAAAAGAATGGATTCCCTACTATAGATACATTCGAATGTTTGTTTTATAAAGCGAAGATTACATATTATATTGGGATATTACTATGCAAACGGATCATTACATCCGGGCCAATCGACCTGACATCGTGATGCGAGAAAAAAAGGTGGAAGAGTCTACATCATCGACATTGCTTGTCCGCTTAACGGAAATTTGCAGTCAACCTATACAACCAAGATCCACAAGTATAGTGAGTTCAGGCATGAAGTAAAGTCCATATGGAGGAATGTGAATCATGCATCTATTCATCCCATTGTGATTTCGGCTACAGGCAATGAACACGCAAGGTGCACTGAACATCTTGAACATTTAGGAGTCAATTAGGTATTAGAAGCAGCTCAGAAGGCGGTTTTACTTAGCACTTGTCGCATTGTAAGAAACTTTCTTGACCATCAGGAAGCGAGCCACTAAAAGCCCGTGGAGTGGCAGATGGTAGCTCTAAAAAAGCATCCAGATGTGACTGTTGTCACCTCCAACGCGCGTGGCCGCTCGTAATTGCATACCTACATCATCGCAGGAGGTTTCAATCATCGTATTGAATTATTTGAATTAACTTATAACATTCTAATCTCATCAGTCACTTGACTTAGTCCGTGGCTATGATGTATAACCGGGTTTACCCGAGTAAATGTTTAATAAAAACACATAATAATTGGATAATTGAATTTTCTACTACAAAGATAAATTTTTAAGGAAAAATGGAATGTTTAATATTTTTTTAAACAAATCATATTAAATCAGCAGAAAAGAAGTTTTACTAAAAAGATTCATTTTAAACGAAAGAAATGGATTCTTAATAAAAATAGATGAACTTTAAACAAGAAGAATAAATGTCTACCAAAAACATACCTGTACATATATTTACAATTCTATCCTTAGTCTAATTTAACTACTACTTATATTCTACTCTTTCGCATTACGTAAGATAAACAATAGTAACAGTAGTGATATTAATTCCTAAAATGAGCGAGCTTCCAGGGCTTCCGTTTCCTCTTACCATAAAAAATGCATTTTTCACGATATTAAAAACAATTTTCGTTTTTTACTGCCCCTTTTCAGGATCACCCGTTTGGCTCTGCCCTACTCCCTTGCTTTCCCTTACTTCATCCAATTTCTTCATTCACATCACTCCCTATCCACTAACATCCAAGATCCACTTTACACACTCATCCACACTCAACTGTCCCTCTTCCTCTCCTGTACATCTCTTTAATACATGTGCCCATGACTCCATTTCGTATCCACATACTCTACACAGATTCTCCTCTTCATCCATCCAATATCTGCATGCTCTCACTCCTTCTCCCATTCTGAACCGTATAATCCTACTCCATTTTTCTTTCTTTTTTATTTTTTGCAGATATTCTGGTTCCGTAAACCCTTTGACCATCATATACTATCTATTGTACCTTGAATCTATAATCTTTGTCCATCTCTCTTCTCGTTGTTGAACCAATAGCTCTAACTCTATGTCCTGCCACTCCATAACCCCTTCTCGAATATTACAAACCCTTCTCATTTTTTTTCTTTCTTCCTCCCATTTTGAACTTCACCCAAAATAATAGTTAAATTTTCAATTAAAAAAATTAATTTTCAACAAAATATTAGAAAAAAAAATAGAAAAAATATGCCCGCTGTGCGGGCACATTATCATTGCGCGCTGTGCGTGCGGAGGTTAGTGGCAATTTTAAGCTCGCCTAGGGCGTCCGGGTACGCTCTCGTTTTCGTACGTTTGATGCGTATACATTGATTACAATTTTTTTTTAAATATTATAAATATTATTATTTAAAATAAAAACTGTGATTTTAACTTCCAAGGAATTACAGCCAGAAATCTTAACTACAATTTTTACATTTTCATTCAGGAGAGTGTAATGTAATCGTCCAAATTTTCGATCTCTGGTTTTTAACGGTTCTTTACGTTTTGGCACGCACAGAATCTGAAAACCATACAATTTTATCGGTGTCTATATGTTTGTATGTCCTTCTGTCTGTCCGTATGCCTGTCCGTAATGTGTGGTTACCTGAATGTTGTAGCCACGCTAACTTGTGAAAGATATGTCCAATCGAGTCAGCCTTTGATACACTTCTTAAGGTTCCCAAAATGAAGGTTAAGTTCGTTAAGCAGGTATTTCAAACCAAAATTTAAAAAATTTAGAGCATTTGCAAATTGGACAAATTTTTAAAAAATGTTAGAAATTGTTATTAACATTTTTTATAGATGGGTAGAAGACTTTTGAATTACCAAAATAAAATTTTCAAATTCAATGAAAATTAGAAAAGTTAGATACTTTTGAAAATTTTGAAAATTTTCAGAAAATTAGAAAAGATATTTTTCTGATAGATTAGGAAATTTCATTTAATTTCTTCACTAGATATCGAATATACAGTGTAACAGTTGCTGCGCGGGGTGCGCGGGATCTGCGACTGTCACTCAGGCGAGCAGTGAGGGGTGAACAAACCAAAGCGGAGCGGGCTATAATGAGTTAGTTCCCACCCACCGTCAACCCCGAAATCGGAGCTATAGAGGAGTTTCACTGCATTTAGAAACTATCTCAGTTAAGTTTTTCGATTCGACAAAAATTCAAAAAGTAAGAGATTTTCAAAATTTCCAAAAATGTTTTTTATGTGTTTTAGACCTTTTTGCCAAATTTTCTGGTGCATGGCGAATAGACTTGCGAATTATCATAATGGCATTTTTAAATTCAATGAAAATTCAAAAAGTCATATGCTTTTGAACATTTTGAAAACTTTAAAAAAAAGAAAAAAAATTGTTGTATAGGTTAAGAAATATGAATCCAAATTTCTACTAGATATTAAATACATGTATTTCGAAACTATTTTCATGAAGTTTCTTAAATAGACAAAAGTTCAAAAAGTTGGATCATTTTTAAAAATATGCCATTTTTGCTTTCAACAGATCCGGAAGTTTATAACGTTGTTTTTAGTAGATTTGAGCAAGATTCACAAATTATCTTGATAACGTTTTTCAAAGGGGCACAAAGTGTCGAGCGCGAGTTTCGTAATGAGAATGTAATCGCCAAGGCCGTAGGTACTTTGAGAACCTTCTTTAAAAAATAATCGAAAAAAAGTTCAGTTACAATTTATGGCTGTAATTCCTTACAACTTCAAAACAGCGTTTTCGATTTAAGTTATAATATTTATGATATTTGAAAAAACGTAGTTAAAGTGTACGCATTAAACGCACGATAACGAGCGCGAAAGCGTGCCGGCGGGCATATTCTTTCAATTTGTTTTTAAAGAGCGTTCTCAAAGCACCTACGGCTTTGATGATTATATTCTCATTACGAAACTCGCGCTCGATAGCTGGGTCCAATTGAAAAACTTTATCAAGATAATTAGTAAATCTTGTTCAAATATACTAGAAACAACGCTTCAAACTTACGGATCTCTTAAAAATAAAGATCGCATATATTTTTGAAATTTAGATTTATATTTCTTAACCTACTAAAAAAACTTTTTTATTTCTTTTTTTGAAAATTTTCAAAATGTTGAAAAGCCTGGAAATTTCTTAATCTATCAGAAAAATATTTTTTAAATGTTCAAAATTATATAAATTTTCTTTTATTTTGGTTGGAAATATCTCGTTAACGAACTTAAAATTTATTTAGGGAACCTTAAGAAGCGTATAAAAGGCTGACTCAAATGGACAAATCCTTCAAAAGTTAGCGTTGCTAGAACATTCAGGTAACCATACATGCAGACATACAGACAGGCAGATAGACAGACAGAAAGACATACATACAGAAACCAACAAAATTGTATGATTTTCGAACTCTGGGAGTGCGGAAACGTAAAGATCCGTTAAAATCCAGAGATCGAAAATTTGGACGAATGCATTAAACTCTCATGAATGAGAATGTAAACATGAAAAATAAAATAAAAAAATCATTTTTACCAAAAATATGCTTTTTCAAACAAGAAGAATAATTTATTACGATTGTTAATCTTGCACTTCGCGCTCGGATTTTTATTCTTTGCATTTGGAATGCTTCAATAAACCTTTATCAAAAAGATCTCTTTCAGGTGGCAGTATTTATGTGCGTCTTCATATTCTGAATTGCCTACTAAATTAAATAAAGTCAAAGATCAAGTTTCTCAAAGTTTGTAAACAGGTTTTGTTAAATCCTTTTTTTCGTCGTTCTTCCACAAATTTTTTAAAATATTTTTTTATTTTTAATGTTATTTTTCATGAATTAAACAAAAAGTACGCTTCCTATCATGAAGTGATTCTTAACAAAATTGTAGATCTTTTTTGGGATAACATTTTTTGTTGATTCAACTTTTTTCGTACCCTACATATAGTCTGTCAAGTTAAAGCGTGGGTGGCTTTACTCGCAGTCGGTAAGGTGTATCGACATGATTTTGGTGTCAAAATATTAAGAAGAGCTCCCTCTTT
>NC_046665.1:38407656-38414016 GCF_010883055.1 Belonocnema kinseyi
ATGAAAGAGGGAGCTCTTCTTAATATTTTGACACCAAAATCATGTCGATACACCTTACCGACTGCGAGTAAAGCCACCCACGCTTTAACTTGACAGAATGTAGTTTGACCACAAAATGGAATTTTTGATTTTTGATTATTTTTTGTGCAATAAAAATTTTAATCTTCGATTTTTCATTAAAATCCAAAAATTTGTTATGACAGTCCTGCAGGGAGGTTAAAAAACAATGTTTACCTTCTCTTAGCTTTTTTTAATATCGTGCGCTGTTTATCTTAAGACTTTGAACTTCGGTTGCTTAAACAAATTTAGAAAATGCTATAACTCTCAAAATTTTCTTTATATAAAAAAATTCATTAAGATAAATTGTTTTTCCATTTTAATACTATAAATATCCGTGCATAGAATTTTCAAATTCAGAAAAAAGAGGTCTCAAAAATTTTCACAATGCGCTCACTTTTTAAATTTTTCTCAAAAATGGCTGGTTAACGAACTCGACCTTTCTTTTAGGATCTAAGAAAATTGTGCCAAAGATGGATTTGATTCGTTAATTTTTTCGAGAGTTATCGTGTTTACGGGCGGACGGCCAGACGGACAGATAGACAGATAGACAGGTGCCATCGTAAAAACCTGATTTTCGGATACAGAGGTTCTAGAAACGTGGAGATCTGTTGAAAAACTGTGGTGTCGAATTTCAATCCTATTTACAGAAGAATAGTTAGATTTTTAAAGAAAGAAGTGAATGCATACACAACAAGAATAATATTCTAACAAAGAGATGAATTTTTAACCATATACATGGTTGAATTTGAATTCAAACAAATAAATTTGTAACAAAAAATGGAATTGTTACATTTGCAGTAAAAAAAATTGTTAAAAAACCAAAAAAATTAATTTTCAAACCGAAAGAAGAATTTTCAAACAAATAATTTTTAGCCGAAAAGACGAAATTTCAACTAAAACAAAATTCTATTTCAACAAAAAAAAATAAATTTTCAATCAAAGGATGTTAATTTTAAAACAGACAGTTTTCTAAAAGGACAAAATTTCAACAAAATTAATTTGCAAAAAAAAAACAGACAAATTATCCATAACATAGGTGAATTTTCAACCATGAATGCTATAGTAAGATTTTCAATAAAAAAAAGAATAAAAAAGACGAATAGACTAAAAATTTGTAACGAGATAGTTGAATTTGTCAACTGAATTTTTTTTTTAAATTAGGAATGAAATAGTTTAGTTTTCACCTAAAAACAAATTTTACAAAAACATAATGAATTTTTACAAAAATATCAATTTTCAGACAGGAAGGGAAAATTTCTACTAAAAAGACAAACTTTCAACTGAAAAAACACTTTTTAACTGACAATTGTAGTTTATACTCAAGATTTAAGTGGAAAAAATTTAATTTTAGCACAAGAATAAAATGCAGAAAAAGAATTTTCAACCAAAATGTTTATTCTCTTTCTGTAAAATAAAAGTTCAGATAAGTAGATCAAAAATCATCATTCCTGTAAGCGCAACGGCAACCGTAAAAGTAAATGTAACTGCACTCGAAACCGACACCGCAATCACGAAGTACGAGGGTGGGGTGAAAGGTTTCCAGCCTGACCTAGACTAGAACTACGTCTCACTAGCTTGCATGTCAATTTTCAAGTCGATTGCTCTGTTCACACTAGGTACAATCTTAAGGCTAAAATGTGAACGAGTTTTAGTGATTCTTATCTCTCCTAGGTGGCGTTTGTGTTGATGCTTGCGTGGTAAAAGGGGAAGATCAGGAATATAAGAACATGGCGAACATGTAAATAACGTCTCTAAATTATTTACATTTTCTGTTTGAAACAAATTTAGAATTCTGGGAAGAATAATTTGCCCAAGCAAACCATTTCATGTAATATCAAGAAAACTTAATGAATTTTTGATCATGCGCTATTTCATGTTTTTTTATATTGCATAAAATGCTTTTTTTACGTAAATTATTCTTCTTGTAAATTTAAATGAAAAAATATATTATAATTTGCATGTTATGGGTGGAGGGGCGGGGCAGAGGGGTTGCCGAAATAGAGCTGTAGTTTGTTCTGTCTCCGCTAGATGGAGTCATTCCGTTACTGTACCAAAGATATTATAAGCCTAGGTGCGACAGGTGTATAGTTCGAGGAACTAATTGTAGACGGCGCTCCCGGCGAAAATTGCCCGATCCCCCCATGTCTCTCAGCCGGAAAATCGCACCCACCAACTACTTTGTCCCTGTAATCTTCACCCGTCGAACAAGTCTTATCAAATAGCCGATACAAAGTCGGTAAATACTAAATACTTAAAAATATAAAATACAAATTTTATATCGAGAATTTTGATTGATTATTTTCAATTAATGAATCAATTATTTGAATAAATTTTGCATCAAGAAAATATGTAGATGCATAAGATTTACTTTAAAATGGAATTAAAATGTAATTGTATCGTAATAAATATTTTTTTGCAATTAAAATTTACTGTTTATGAATAATATTATTTTGTTGTTTTGAAAAAGAGGCGGTAGAAGTTCTACTAAATGAAACTATACGTTTGAAGACATTAAAAGTTTTAATTGATAAACATATTGATTTGAAATTTAAAATAATTAATTTTTCAAATAAAAATGATCGTACAGCATTCTCGCATTTATAATTAGCGATTTGGATTTTTTAGACGTAGAGTTAAATTTTATAGGAATACCGCCTCCCTCACGATTATTAATTTATGTAAACAATAATTCTTAAGTTTCTATTTCACTTATAATGGAACGATAAAATTATATAATAAAATTATTTTTTATTTTATTTTTTTATATAATATTTTATAGAGATTTATGTATCGTACTATGTATGTAAATTATGTCCCGATTTTTTAAATTGAGGACCCCAGAATTTCAAAATTGAAAAAATGTATTTTTGAATTTTACTCGAGTAGTTGATCAGAATATATAAATATTTGGCCTTACATTTCTCAATTTAAACTAAAAGGTCAGAAATTATTGGAAGGTTTCAAAAACATTGATCTCCTAATTGTTAGTTTGTAATAAATAATCCGTAAATGAACTATTTATTGTCGCGGGCACATTCTCATCGTGCGCTGTGCCCGTGGCTCGCAAACTTGAGTGCGCCTGGGGTGCGTGTCTTTTTATTCCCGCGATTCGCGCTCAGATATTTATTCTTTGCATTTAGAATGCTTGAATGAAACTTTATCAAAAACATCTCTTCAAGTCGCAGTATGTATATACGTGTTCATATTCTGAATTTTTGGCTTCAATAAGTATAGTTAAAGATTAAGTTTCTCAAAGCTCTATAGGCTTTGAGGTACACAATATTATCGTGACCCTCGCGCTGAGCATTCGTTTTTTGACAGACAATTGTAAATTTATATTTTCTAAACCACCTTAAAATAATCTTTAAAAATACAATCCTTTTTTGAGACATTTTTCTCTATCTCGCGTTGTTATGCTCATAACAGGATTTTTGTTTTCGTATTATTTTTTATACATGTATAAAGCAAAATATCATACAAGTCTTCTTTTAGATTTTTTACGTATCTCGCGTCTTTTAGCGTGATATTGGAATTTTAGATTATCTGCATATATTATTCACGATAAAACAAAATTACGAGTCCTATTGAAAAATGTGTTAAAGAAATTTTGTAGGATTTTTCAAAACCTATCATTTCTCTTTGAGACTTTTTGCCGCATTTTGCGTCATTTGGTTCAAATTTTAAATGTTGTGGTGCAAATTTCGGGCAATTCTAATACTTTTTCCATCATAAATAATAATAATGTAATAAATGGATACAAATTTGTATCACTTTTTTGGTCGAATCACTTTTTTCTATCAATTTGTTTTTGTGTCTTTTATTGCTTTTCCACAAATTTTTCAATTTTATTTTTGATACCATTTTTATGATCAAAACCAAAACTACATGTCCCGTCAAAAAGTAATTCATAAAAAATTTGTAGCTCTTTTTCGGGTAAATAATTTTTGTTAAATAATTTTTTTTATTTCCGTAACTCGTATCATTTTTTCACAAAGGTTTTTTTATATTTTCAATGTTATTTTTCGCGAATAAAACAAAAGGTATGCCTCCTATCAAGAAACGATTATTAACGAATTTGTAGATCAATTTTCGTTGATTCATCTTCTTTCGTATTCTGCATAGTTTGACCAGAAAATGGGATTTTTCATATCTCGTTATTTTTTGTGCAATAAAAATTAGAATTTTCAATTTTACAAGGAAATACAAAAAGTTTGTATGATACTCTCGTAGGGCTTTTAAAAGGCAATGTTTTTCTTTACTTTTTTCATATCGTACGTTGTTTGGCTTATAATTTTGTTTTTCGATTGATATTAAAAATTTTTTAAATGCTATATCTCTGAGAATTTTTTTTGTATGAAAAAAAGTCATCAGGATAAATTATTTGGCCTTCTGAGTACTATTAATAGCCGTAAATAAAAATTTTAAGTGTAAAAAAATGGTCCCAAAATTGGCATTTTTATCCAAAATGGCTGTTTAACGAACTTCTCCTTTCTTTTCGGATTTGTCGGACCTTTATTTTCTTATCCTTTCTTAATCATAAATGATGAGAATAAGAGAAATTAGAGGCCCTTTAATTTTTGTTATTAATATCAGTTTTTAAATCATTTGAATTCTTCAAAGTAAAACGCTGTTACTTTTCTCTGTAATATTGATATTTCATCCAATACAAATAAAATTGAAAATAAAGTTTCTTAAGTATAGTATCAATATACTTGTTCTCTGTCATTCTTTTAATGGTTGTAATTTCGTTTTCTGAGTCTTGTCGATTTTTCGTTGTGTATTTTTATGCTAAACAAATTTTAAATTATGCGTTATAAGGATAATTTCATTAAATACAAAAATCGAAACTTTAAGGGATCGTCAGTAAACTGCATTACAAATTGCATGGGGTGGGGGGTCATTCAAAAAATATGGTTCGAACAGAGGTTGGAGATCAGTGGAAGAAAAGTGACGAACTTAGATAACATTTAGTATGTTTCCTTATTATTAATATTTAAAGAATTGTTTTTTTTTCACTGTTTTTAAGAAACCCCATTATCTCGGTTTTTTTTCGCTTGAATTCTTTTTCGTACAAAGTCTACTATTATATTTGTGGTTCGGAATTCAACTCGTTTGGTTAAAAATTCTAGTATTCAGTTGCAAATTTTATTGTTCTGTAAAAAATGCAACTATTTTGTTAAAAAGTCATCTTGTTTCGTTAGGAATTCAGAAGCTTGGTTAAAAGTTGAACTACTTTGAAAAAAATTATTCTTTTGGTTTTAGATTCACCTCTTTGGTCGAAAATTTAACTATTCTATTTTTAGAAATTAATCTTCTGTGGATAAATAAAATCAAAAATTTTTAAATCCTTGGTGGGAATTTTTTGACAATTACGTAAAAGTATAACTATTTTTACAGGAAAACACCAATGAATATAATAATTTTTTAAATACGAAGAAATCCAGGTGGCCGTTTTAATCAAGGAAACAAATTTCCGGTCGTGAAAACCTTCATTTTTCTTCGGAATTAAATGTTAATTGTCAATTCGTCACTACAGAGAAGTGTAAATATTACTTCCGTTATACCTTAAATATGCGAAAAAATAATAAGATATTTTAGGATTTATTTTTCATCAGTATTTTTGTAAAAATTATATTTTTTCAAATAATGTTTGAAATTTCGCTACAATTCTAAAATATGACAAGAATTTTTTTAAACTTATTTATGTAGTTTTTCGAAAAACTCTCTTTTAAAAGAAACCAGACGAGGAATTAGTTTAACTAAGTTTTAATACATTTTTTCATTTAACTAAATTCAGAATTAATTTAAAATTTATGTACTTTTTAAATTTGTTTAGTATTTCGAAAATGTCCCTTTCTTAAAAAGTAACCGTAAAAGAAATTAACTAATTTTAACATAATAATAAATATAATAATTTTAGGCCCTCATTAATTTTAATATTTTCGGCGTGCGTAGACAGCCCCCAGTCAGCTATAGATATGACTGGCGAAGGCAAGCGCGAGAATCGAGAAACAATCACCGGCACTTTCGGTTTGGCTTTCGCCTTGGCTCCACCCCTCCCGTAGACGTAGACAAAGGACGCGGTTGCCATAGAAACGTCGAAAAGTTGAAAAGGGCAGCACCTCGAGGCATGCAAAAATGTAGTTATATATATATATATATATATATCGTTCTCCCACTTCGACCTCCCGTGCCGCATTTATGCTTATAATATTTTTGACTTTACTAAGTTTATATTCTTTAACATGGTACTGTACGCAGTGTGGCTTAGCAAAGATATTATAAGCCTACATGCGAAAC
>NC_046665.1:38414116-38415216 GCF_010883055.1 Belonocnema kinseyi
ATTGTCCAGGGGTGGTCCCGAAGGAATTAACCCCCAAGCGGAGGTGTGAAAACCGTGCCGAAAGCTGAGTGGCACCTGGGTGAGGTGTCTAGAACGGTGACTATGGGATACCAGACGACCTCTCAGAGTAAACAGCCTTATCCTTGCATGCGGGGCTCTACAAGGATGGACGAACCCCTTTCCCTAGCTTCTCGTGGGAACAACAATGACAACACCAAACATAGTTGTAGTAAGTGCGGTTCAAAACAACAGAACGCGCAGGGCTCCCGACAATGTGTCGGCTAACAGTGCCGACCAATTTAGAGCTGGGGGAGCCAATGAAAATGGATTCAATGCGATGGATCGGCGGGATCTCGTGACCTTTGGGTGGACGGAGCGACTGAATCACGACTTGCTAGACTGCTACGATGCGAGTGTGGCCCGTGAACGGGGTTACATGGCACGGCTGCATGCTCTGTGGTGCGAGAAACACCCGGAGCTATCGCACTTTTCGCAACAACGTCTGCGAAACCATGCTGAACTACTCCGTAAAAGGGGCTATGTAAGCGGAACGCCTACTCCATCACAGCTAGAACAAGCCGGCAACAAAGAAAGAGAGGCGACACTAAGACCAACCGCGGGCAGGCATCCACTAGATGAAGAGCGATGCTTTACGACCCGGAAAAAAATCAACACCAAGGTTTCTGTCAAGCCTAAAGATCTGGCTGAAATGGATGACGAACTTCGTGGACATTTTTCCGGTGAATCCGACCTCTGGGCTATCAATTATTGTGTGTATAATGCAGCGAGAGCTTTGGCCGATGCGAACCGTAAAACAAAACCAACGGCTGATCGTAAGACCAAAAGACGAATGCATCAACTTGCCATAAAGATAGGCTGGGCAAGACAGTACGCGTCCCGCATTCAATGTGTGATTGACTACATCACATCTGGCAGAAATTTTAGCGCTAAGGTTCGAAAGTTCGCGCGTAAACTCCGGACCCGTTATCACACACTTTACAAGTCAAAGCTGCTGACCATCAGGCAGCATATTGTTGAGAGAATACGGATACCATCTGACGCTAAGAGAAGTCTAGAGCGGAGGGAGAGATGGGTCAGAG
>NC_046665.1:38415316-38416693 GCF_010883055.1 Belonocnema kinseyi
TTTTGTAAATGCAACTATATTGTTAAAAATTAAAATCATAATTTTTGGGTGGAAAATTCGATTATTCACTTAAAGTTGAACTACTTAGTAAAAAAATTAATTGTTTCTTATTAAGGATTCATAATTATAGTTGAAAATTCAACTATTTGCATTTAAATTAGGTTAAAAATTCAGCTTTTTGTATATAATACTCTTTTCGACTTTAAAATTTAAAAATTTATTAAAATTAAATTGACTCAATTTAGATTAAATTAAATTAAATAAAGCCCTTAAATTAAATTCAATCTGGAAATTGAACTATTCCATTTTTGGTTAAACTGTATCCTGTAAATCGTATTAGTTAAAACACCAATTATTTGTTAGAAAATTAATTGATTTGTTTTCGATTATGACTTGAAATATTATTTCAGTCTAAATTTTTTTGTTTTTAACTCATTCAATTTGAAATTTTTAAATTAAAAACAGAAAATTTCGTTAATTACACAGGCCCACAAAAAAAACAAAAGTGTCTGTGCAATTGACCAGACCTATATATTCTTATGTATTTTTCGACGCTGAATCCGAATTTGTAATAAAAAAGTAGGGTCCAGCTACTTTTTTATGGGGTTTTGCTCGAATAACCTCATTTTTTACGGTTTTTTCATGGTTTTTTTTTTTTAATAAAAAAAAATAAAGAAAAATTTTATTTTTTTGACTTCAGAATCGAATTCTACGGGAAAAAATACATCGAAAACCATGTTTTGATTTTTTTTTCACAAAAATCTCAACCCAACATACGGCGATGAAAACGCAGAAAATCGCGAAAAGTGAAAATTTGCTTCAAATTTGATTAAAATTACATTAAAATCAAGTTTTACGTTTTTAAACCGATTTATAAACATTGAAAATACTTTACTGGGGGTTTTTGAGGTCGCTGATCACGAATTTTAAGTCATTTTGTTTCAAAAAACAACTCCTAGTCGGCGTAAGTGGACAATAAACGTGATAAATTGATATTTTTTTCAAAAAATCGATGTTTTGGATACTGTTCTGGAGGTTTTCCACTACATGAATCAAAAAACTAGAACTTTTCTCGACCCTTGATCATAAAGTAAGACTTAGAACCTATGTATAGCGATATTCATGAACTCTATTATAATATTTTTAGCTTCTTTTAAGAAGTGACTTAGAGTTTTAATGGGTTAATCAATAGAGTTTGTAGAATTTTCGCTAATACTTCGCAACTACGATAGTGAGATGTTGAATACTAGATATTGGCGATATCTATTTTTATTCTTGTCTTCCAAAAAATATTTTAAATAAAGTTTTAAAGTGTTTTACGCTTACGCACACGTTTCTCGACAAATGATCGGCGTAAAGGATTTCTGACACGCTTTT
>NC_046665.1:38416793-38419359 GCF_010883055.1 Belonocnema kinseyi
TGTAACTATTCTAGGATTGATTAAAAATTAATCGTTTTTATCTGGAAATTGAACTATTCAATTTTTGGTTGAAACTTTATCCAGTACATTGTATTAGTTAAAGTACCAATTATTTGATAGAAAATTAATTTAATTTGTTAAAAAGTAAACTTTTTGGTTAAGAATTGATACATTTTGTTAATTATATTTTTTCCTAAAATGAAAAAAACTGTAAAATAAAAAAATTTTCTTAAAATCTTCCGGATTCTTTTTTTTTTAATTTTTAAAATGTTTTCAAATACTCACTTCAAATTTATTTGTCAAAATAAAAAATAATTTTCAATGTTCTTAGCAATCACAACAATTTTTGTTATTCTTTTTAAATACTGTACAATTCTCAAAAAGCTTATTATTTGTTTAAACCTGCAAAAGTATAAATCGTGTTTCAAATTATTTGTAATTTTTAATCAAAAAGTATAAATTTTCCATAAAGCAATTTAATTTCCACAAAGAAAGACGAATTGTTAAAAAATACATGATTTTTCAACCAAAAATTGTATAGATTAATTGTCAGTTTCAAAAATGTATTTTCAACGAAAGAGATAAACCTTCAAATAAAAGAAATAAAAATTTTAACAAAGTAGTTGAATTTTTGATAGAAAAGAGGACTATTTTACAAAATAGTTACATTTTTAACAAAATAATTTCTTTAATTTCTTTCAAATGCGGATCAAGATTTAAATAAGACTATTATAATATAACATAATTATAATCGTATAATTAATTATATATATATATATATATAATAGTATAAATATTTATATTTTATACTTGAAGTAACGTAACCTCAAAATACACACATTAAAGAGGCGCGCGAAGTATTCAAATCATGAGAAACGCCAGCCCAGCATCGAAATCTGGAAATATTAAAATCCCAATCTCTTCATTTTATTTCGAAGCAAATAGAGATATAAATAGAATCGCCGAAGTGTTCCGACAGGCAATCGTGCACCTTCGAGTTATCAAATTCAGAAGAGGAGAAATGGGTTGTGCGCGCAACCCAGGCATTTATATCGTCTCCTACCATATTCACACGGACATAGACGTGTCATAGTATTGGACCATGTCTCGTTTCAGATCTGGGATCACTGCAATGGCATGCTTGTCCCTTGTTTCCTATGTCCATGGTTCCACCACTATGGTGCCCACTTCAACTTTTCAACGTTTCTATGGCAACCGCGTCCTTTGCCTACGTATGCGCAAGGGGTGGGGCCAAGGCGCACATTGAAAGCCAAACCGAACGCACCGGTGATTTTCTGTTTCTCGATTCTCGAGTTTGCCTTCGCTAGCCATATCTATGGTACAAGCCAAGATAGGTACAAGTCCAATAACTTGCCGTGCGATAAGTGTACACTCCCCTTAAAACGTCATTGCACGTACGGCACGCACGCTAACTGTGGTTCTCCCACTACGTGTGCTATTTTGCTGATTTGCGCCCATGAACTACGCATGTGCACACCTAATATCATACTACTAGAGCGGGCATCCGATATGTCCGCAATTCCTGGAATTTTCCGCCCCTACAGCCCCGAAGTTGTAAAGTTATCGGACTTGTACTATATAGCTGACTCGGGGCTATCTCTGCACGCCGAAAATATTAAAATTAATGAGGGCCTAAACTTATTATATTTATTATGATAAAATTAATTAATTTATTTTACGGGTTCTTTTTTAAAAAAAAGGGAAATTTTCGAGATACTAAATAAATTAAAAAAATTCTTTTCGTTATTTAGATTTTCAGTGAAATTTCACAAATTATTTATTTTAATAAATTTAAAATTGAAATGAAATTAATATAAATTTAAAAAGTAAATAAGTTTTAGTTTAATTCAGAATTTAGTTAAATTAAAAAATTTAATAACGATTAGTTAAATTAATTCCTTTTCTGGTTTCGTTTAAAAGAAAAATTTTCCAGATACTATATAAATAAGTTTAAAAAACTTCTTGTCATATTTTAGAATTATAATACATAATAATAATGTTTGCAAAAATAGTGAATTGAAGGTTCGAATACTTCACTGCATAAATTTCTTCTACGTGTATTTTTAAATCCTAGAATATTTTATTATTTTTTCGCATAATTAAGGTATAACTGAAGTAATAATAACACTTCTCTGTAGTGTCGAATTGACAATTTACATTAAATTTCGAGGAAAAATGTCAGGTTTTTACTACTCATTTAATTATTTATCAAAATTATATTAAAATTCTCTTTTTATTATTATTTGCAACGTATACTCTTTTTTCTCATAATTTGAATAATTACAAAAACTAGTAACTACACTGTCCCATTTAAAGTCCGTTCAGGCACACCGTGATCCTTTATAACACTCTGAGGACGTCCGTAGGTAGTCCTCAGGATATCCTTGATACGAGGGTAGTTCAATAAGTCCTTAGAATGACCAACAGATGGCGCGCGAATCGTTCCAAATCATCTGTTTTCAGTCAGCACTACTCCCGACTAGATATATGGTGCAGTCACAGTCCACATCTTCTGAGTTTACGTGTTTTTATAACCAATTGAAAA
>NC_046665.1:38419459-38428577 GCF_010883055.1 Belonocnema kinseyi
GAGCTCCAAGGAGATTATGTTGAAAAATAAAAAAAAATTTACCCAAAAAAAATTGTTTTTATACTTCATTCTAAGGACTTATTGAACTACCCTCGTAACATCCCTGGCGGACCGAAGGAGCCGAACGGAGCCTCCGCAAAGTACCCGTAAAGACCCACTAGGTCCCCATTCAGTTTTAAAAAATATAAGACGTATAAAGCCTGTTGACTGCTACTTGCAGGCGATGCGTTTGAAGTGTAGCAGTCAACATGTGTTATACGTCTTATATTTTTTTAAATTTTTTAACGTTGCAAAAAAAACTATTGCGATTATTCCGTGACTTTCTATAGGGAATTTTAACGTAGAATCCGAATTTCAACAATTGAAAAGTTGATTTTGCTTTTTTTCAATTTTTTAAAAAAGGAACCGAATGGGGACCCAATGGGGTCCTTGCAGGTACTTTGTAGATGCTCTATTCGGTTCCTTCGGTCCGTCAGGGATCCTGAGGACGTCCTTGATAACTTCCTACGGACGACCGTAGGATGTTCTCAAGGCATCTCTAATAAAAGTATCACTTACCTTAAAAAAGTTCACCTTGGATTTCTTATATATATATATATATATATATATATATATACTCATACATATGTGTGTGTACGTATGTGTGTGTATAAATATCCATACAGAATATATGAGACACATTCGTAAAAACCTGCTTTTCGGATTCAGCAAAACTGACGAAAAGTCGTTGTGCGGCTAGGATGAGATGCGCAAACTGAAATTCGCCGGCGTGCGTGCGCAATCCTCAAAAGCACTTCATTTAAGAAATTTGATTCTCTTAATTTAGAAGAATTTTCTAATGCAAATCGTAATGTATCCTGTACATTATAGTTTTTCAGGTAATCCTAGTAAGGGACTCATCATTGTCCTAAAAAAGACCAGTTTACCGATTTTAGGGTGTCTTTATGATGACTGAAATATTTCTAACTTGAACTTTAAAAAATAAATCTTAGAAATGGAGTCTCAATCAGTTTTTTGTAATATTTCAGAGCATTTAAGCATTCAATTCTTGTGAAAGAAAAAATATAGAAATCCTTTGAATTTGGGTTGCTTTCGAATAATGATAATTTTATATAAGACGCTTCAAAGATGTCCTAGAGACATACTTACGACATTGTCCCCTGGATATCCTTTCAAGACATCCTCAAGGCGACGAAATGCCAGGAATAGGACCTTTTAAAGACATACTTAAGCCGTATTGATAGCATCTTTAAGATATACTTTATGGGACTAGATTATAACGTCTTTATTACGACCTCATGACGTCTTTTTGTAAAAGCCTTAAGACGTCCACAAAAATTCGTCTTTAGGATGACTTTAAGCCAAGTGTGCCAACTGTATTATTATTTAAAACTGACTTTCAATTGATTTGAATGGAATATGAAACACTTTGAATTCCTAAGATTTAAAGTCGAAATATATAATGAATTTGCAAAAAGTAAGATTAATTTTCTTACCAAAAAGACGAATTTTTAACAAATTCCATGAATTTTCTACCAAATAGTTGAATTTTCAACTTATAAAGGATCAATTTCTAATCAAGAATAGACAGGTTGCAATTTTAAGAGAAAAAAGTAATGTTGAACATAAAAAAAACCAAATTATCAACAAAAAAAGTTAAATTTTAAGCCAAAGAGGTAAATATTGCAGAAATACGATTTAAAAAAAACTAGATTTCACAAACAAGAATTTTCAACAAAATACATTGAAATAGTTTAATTTTTAATGAAATAGTTCAATTAAAACCAAAAATATGGATTTTTAACGGATAAGTTCACTCATAAACGAATCCTACTTTAATTTTCGACCATATTGTTAAATCCTTAATCAAAATAGACTTATTTAGAACTTAACAATTGCATTTTTAATAAAAAGATGATGTAAAAAAAAATCAAGAAAATTAATTTTCGACCAAAAAGATGAATGTTCAACAAAATAAATGAATTTTCAACCAAATAAATAAATTTTTAAATTGTAAGGGATAAATCTCTAACAAAAATGGAACATTGCAATTTTCAGATAAAAAATTCATTTTGAACAAAACAAAAAAAATGCCGAGAAAATTGTTACATGTTAAAGAAAGATTAATTTTCAACTAAATCGAGGAAATAAATTTTCAACAAAAGAGTCAACCTCAAAAATCAAGGTGAGTCCTAAAATTATGAATTTTTAATGATAAAGTTCAGCTTTTAACCAAGTCGTATTTAATTTTCAATTACAGAAGATAAATTGCGAACCAAATAGTTAAATTTTTAACAGAAGAAATGAATTTGTCAGCATTATATTAATGATCTATTAGAATAAGACGAGCTTTCAGCAAACTATATTAATTTTCAACTAAAAATATGATTTTCTAAGAAAAAAGTTAATTTTCTGCAAAAAGTTAGGTTTTCATTAAATCAGTTTATTGTTTATAAAAATCATCAACCAAATTAGATTAATTTATACCCAAACAGTTGCATTTTTAATAAAAAATGATGACTTTTCAACGCAGAAAATTTATTTTCGGTAGAAGAAGACAATATTTCAGGAAAATACATGAATTTTCAATTAGAAAGGAGCAGTTTCAAACCAGAAAATATTAATTTTTAACAAAAATATAAATTTAAATCAAAAATGAAATATTTACCTTGTTAGTTAAAAAAATCAATTCTTAATAAAAAAAAAGAATTTCCAACAAAATAGTTACATTTTTAACAAAAGAGTTTAGCCTAAAAATGACTTTTGATCCACAGAGGAGTAATTTTATAAAAATAGAATTGTTAAATTTTCGAGAAAAGAGTTGGATCGAAAACCAAAAGAATCATTCGTTTGCAAAGTAGTTCAACTCTTAACCAAGCTTCTGAATTCTTAACGAAACAAGATGACTTTTTAACAAAATAGTTGAATTTTTCACAGAATAATAAATTTTTCAACTGAATACTAGAATTTTTAACCAAGCGAGTAGAATTCCATACCACAAATATAATGGTAGATTTTCTACCAAAAAGAAGTTGAGCGAAAAAAACGAAACAAACGGGTTTCTTAAAAACAGAGAAAAAAATAACAATTCTTTAAAAGTTAATAATAAGGAAACATACTAAATGTTATCTAAGTTCGTAACTTTTCTTCCACTGCCATGTTCCACCCCTGTTCGAACCATAGTTTTTAGCATGAAAAACACAACGGAAAATCGACAAGGCTCAGAAAACTAAATTACAACAATTAAAAGAATGACAGAGAACAAGTATATTGAGACTATACTTAAGAAACTTTATTTTCAGTTTGATTTATATTAGATAAAATACTAATATTACAGAGAAAAATATCAACGTTTCATTTTAAAAAATTCAAATTATTTAAAAACTGACATTAATAAAAAAAAATGAATGGGCCTCTAATTTTTCTTATTCTCATCATTTATGATTGAGAAAGTATAAGAAAAGAATGGTCCGAAAAGTCCGAAAAGAAAGGACGTAATCGTTAAACAGCCATTTTGCTATTTAAAAGCCATACAAAATTATCATAACAACTTTTTGGATTTTCGTGTAAAATCGAAAATTATAGCAGAATACGAAAGAAGATGAATCAAAAAAAATTTTGATCTCAAAAATGATCAACAAATTCGTTAATAATCACTTCTTAATAGGACGCGCACTTTTTGTTTTATTCGCGAAAAATAACATTTAAAATACAAACAAAAAATTTGTGAAAAAATGATAGAAGTTACAAAAAAAAATTGATTTAACAAAAATTGTTTACCCGAAGAAGAGCTACAAATTTGTTAAGCATTACTTTTTGATAGGACACGTAGTTTTGGTTTTAATCATAAAAATGACATTAAAAATAAAAATGAAAAATTTGTGGGAAAATAACAAAAGGTACAAAAACAAATTGTTAGAAAAAAGTTATTCGCCCAAAAATGTGATACAAATTTGTATTAATTTATTACATTCTTATTAATTATGATGGAGAAAGTATTAGAATTGCCCGAAATTTCACACCACAACATTCAAATTTTGAACCAAATGACGCAAAATACGACAAAAATTTTCAAACGGAAATTATAGGTTTTGAAAAATCCTACAAAATTTCTTTTAACCACTTTCCAATAGGACTCGTAATTTTGTTTTATCGTAAGTAATATATGCAGAAAATCGAAAGTTCTAATATTATGCCAAAAGACGCGAGATACGTAAAAAATCTAAAAGAAGACTTGTAGGATATTTTGCTTTATAAAATGGAAATTATATGAAAATGAAAATCCTATTATTAGCATAACAACGCGAGATAGAGAAAAATGTTTGCAGAAAGGATTCTATTTTTTAAATTTATTTTAAGGTGGTTCAGAAAATATAAATTTACAACTGTCTGTCAAAAAACACGTGCGCAGGCGCGAGTTTCACAATAATAATGTGTATCTCAAAGCCTACAGAGCTTTGACAAACTTAATTTTTTTCCTATACTTATTTAAGTACGAAATTCAGAATATGAACACGCATATAAATACTGCGACCTAAAGAGATCTTTTTGATAAAGTTTCATTCAAGCATTCCAAATGCAAAGAATAAATATCTGAGCGCGAATCGCGGGATTCAACAGACACGCATCCTAGGCCCGCTCAAACTTGCGAGCCACGGGCACAGCGCACGATGAGAATGTGCCTGCGACAATAAATAATTCATTTACGGATTATTTTATTAGAAACTAACAATTAAGAGATAAATGTGTTTGAAACTTTTCAATAATTTTTGACCTTTTAGCTTAAATTGAGAAATGTAAGGCAAGATATTTATATATTCTGATCAACCACTGGAGTAAAATTCAAAACAATTTTTTTCAATTTTGAAATTATGGGGTTCTCAATTAAAAAAATTGGGACATTATTTGCATAAATAGTAAGATACATAAATTTCTATAAAATATTATATAAGAAATCAAATGAAATAAAAAATAATTTTATTATATAATTTTGTCGTTTAATTATAATTGATTTAATTCATAATTAATTACACAAACATACAAATTTACGAACTATTTTTTACTTAAATTAGTAATCGTGAGGGAGGCAGTATTCCTACAAAATTTAACTCTACATCTATTAACTCCAAATCGCTAATTATATATGCGAGAACGCTATACGATCATATTTATTTGAAAAATTAAATATTTTAAATTTCAACTCAATATGTTTATCAATTAAAACTTTTAATTTCTTCAAATGTGTGGTTTCATTTAGTAGAATTTTTACCGCCTTTTTTTCAAAGCAGCAAAATAATATTATTCATAGAAAGTAAATTTTAATTGCAAAATGACTCATTTTTCCAAAAAAGATGTATCAGCTAAAAATATTTATTACGATACAATTACATTTTAATTCAATTTAAAATTATATCTTATGCATCTGAATACTTTCTTGAAGCAAAATTTTTTCAAATAATTGATTCATTAATTGAAAATAATAATTCAAAATCCTCAATATAAAATTTTTATTTTATATTTTTAAGTATTTACCGGCTTAGTATTGGCTATTTGATGAATTTGTTCGACGGGTTAAGATTGCAGGGGCAAAGTTGTTTGTGGGCGGGATCTTCGCGTTGAGAGGCATGGGGGATCGGGCAATTTTCGCCGGGAGCGCCGTCTACAATTATTTCCTTGAACTATACACGTGCCGCATATAGGTTTATAATATCTTTGCTATTAGTATCATGAGGCTCGGTCAACTCGGTGGAAAAGAATTGGCGACATTCAGCGTACTCTGCGATGGGCAGGATAACTTCGCCGAGCGTCCATGTGTTGTTGCATGTATATGTATATGCCCATTTTTAAATGTGTTAAATCTCAAAATAATTTACCAAAAATGAAGAATAAAGACAAAATGAAGCAAATAAGAAACGCAAAATGAGAAATAAAATATCATTAGAATTCTATTTCTAATTTTTTGTGTCTCATTAACTTCATTTTTTCTTTATTTTTATAAAAAGAACCTCACAGCACTAATTTCAGATTTAAAAAACTATTTTTCACCGAAGTAACACCGGCACATGAATATCCGTTTGGAGGTTATAGTCTCATACAGTAACTTTTGCAATTCAGCATTTCCAGGAGACGACAACAAACAATTTACTTTGCGTGCACGCGCGTGGCCCTCGGCGTTTAGTGTCAGCGCCATCTGCGATGGACAGGAGAATTAGTTTAACTCCCCTCCCTGCCTCTCAAACCCCCATGCCTAAGTCCTAAAAATTCGCCATTTTCCCTTATTCAGTTGACCAAGCTTGCTGAACGATACACTTCGATTGTTTGTGTAAAAAGGGAAAAATAAAAGAAGCGTGTGGTCATTGAATACTTCTATTTAAAAGGCCTAAGACCACTTCAAATTAGAGAAGAAATAGATTCCACACAAAAGGATTATTCTCCATCATATTCGACCGTTAAACAGTGGGTTTCTGAATTTAAGAAAGGTCGTACGAGCATTTCTGATGAACCACGTTCAGGACGCCCCGTTGAGGTGACAACTCCCGAAATGATGGAAAAATTTATAAAATGGTGATAGAGGACCGCAGATTGAAGGTAAGTGAGATAGCTGAGGCTACTAGGATGTCAACTGAGTATGTACGCAATATTTTACATAAACATTTGGTCATGGAGAAGCACTGTGCTAGGTGGGTGCCCCGTTTACTAACAGTTGATCAAAAATTGACCGTGAAAACTGTTTCAATCGAAAATTTGGCGCTGTACAAGTGAAACCCCAGCGAATTTTTCCCGTCGATTTATAACTGTGGATGAATCTTGGATTCACCTCTACACACCAGAAGATAACCAACCGACGAAACAATGGGTTGGACCAGGCTAACCAACCCCAAAGAAGGCAAAAACAGTTTTATCGGCCAATAAGGTTCTGGCGACTGTTTTTTTGGGATGCGAAAGGAATTATCTTCGTTGATAAAATGGAGAAGGGTAAAGCCATCACAGGTCAATACCACGCAGAGTTATTGCAACGTTTGAAGGACGAAGTGAAAAATAAACGACCTCACTTGGCGAAGAAAAAATCTTGTTTCACCACGACAATGCACCTCCCCATAGGTCGGTCGTTGAGATTGCTAAAATCAACGAATTGAAGTTGGAATTGTTCCCCCATCTACCATATTCACCAGAGTTGGCTCCCAACGACTATCAACTGCTCCCTATTATTAAAAATGATTGAGGTAAAAATTTTCAGAGCAACGAGGAAGTTATCGATGCTGTAAATGAGTATTTTGAGGGACATGACGAATCGGTCTACAAAAATGGCATCACTGCATTAGAGCACTGTTATGAGAAATGTATTAGCATTGAGGAAGATTATGTTGAAAAATAAAGTGAAGAAAGAACGAAAAAAGTTGTTTCTTCTTATCAGACCGGAAACTTTTCACCCCACCCTCGTAATACTCTAGCGAAAGCTGAACCTCAACGGCAACCAATTGCAAACGTATGCGCAGGCTAAAGGAAAACTGCAAGCGCACTTTCAACTATAACCGTAACCGCATGCGGAAGGGAAAGCAAAACCATAAGCGCAATGCTAATCGAAAACCCGTAACATAACTGCAATCGCAACTGTAAACGCAAGCGCAAACCGCAACGCAAACGTAAACCGAAACCTCGACTGAGACTGCAAATGCACACGTTGCCATACAAGTAACGGCAGCAACAATCGCGCTTTCAACAGCAAAAGTATTCGCAAGCAAACCGCAATCAAATAGCAACCTGCAGTTGCAACAGAAACCGCAAACTGAAACCGCAAGCCCACTCGCATCCGCAACTGCTATTGAAAGTGCAAATGAAATCGACACCGCAATTGTAAGCACAATAATCACATCAATGTAATTGAATGTGCTGAGACTCCAAATTCGGGACCAGAATTGCTCTAACGGCTCCCTTCTTCGCACCTGTTAGTAAATAGCCAAAAAGGACCCTTAACCCTCCGCCGTCCATATGGCTCATACGTGACCCAGGCAATTTTTCGAGGTCGAATTTTATCAAAAAGAAACAAGTTGACGCGTCATTCTTTTGACCTAAAAAAATTACCTCATATAAGGCCAGAATGGGCTAAGACGCATAAGTGTCACGCTGTTCGGCTACGAGTGAACACCAATTGAAAACTGTGGATAAATCGATGATGAAACTCAGAGGCTAGAAGTAGTTAGTTTTTTTATTGAAAACTAAGGGCGGCACCGATACCTTCGACATGATCTGTAAAAATTATTTAGTTGCTCGCATTACAAAACGATGGCCTTTACGATTGTTTTATGGCATGCTGGATTATGCAGGCATCAATGCAGTCATCAATGCAGTCATCAATGCAGTCATCACTTAGCCATGCTTCTTTTTGACAATCAGTAATTTTTCTGATGAATTCTTTATCGATAAACATGGCATGGATTTGAGGGCCATCAAAAATACTTTCGTTCAGTTTAGCACTGCTTATTTCTGGAAACTTCACTTCCAAATATGTAAAACAGTCACTATCTTTGTCCAAAGCTTTAATGAACTGCTTCACAAGACATGATTTGATGTGGAGAGATGGAAGCAGAATATCTGATGGATCAACTAAATGTTCGCGTCTGATGTTTTTCCACCCTGGATAGAAATCTGTTATCTTTTCCCAATTTTCTTTCTGTAGTGTTTTTCTCTTGCTCTAAAATCCCATAGATATAAGAAACAAAAGTTTCCATTTCTATTCTGAGTACTTTAGTCTGTGATACTGAAAGGTTGTTAGTCGACAAAATAATGAAAAATGACTGAGAAAATACAGTCTACACTTGAGAAATATTACTATATAAATCTTTATAACTTACCTTTATGTCTAGAAGATCGTCGATTTTGGATTATAGTATATGGATTTTTAGTTAGCAAATTGTCATACGTCTACAAAAACATTGGGAAACACTGCATGCAGAATGCGCTGCGACTTTTTCAACTGTGCAAATTGGGTTCGTCTGAAGCGTTTCGAATTGGGATTCATAATACGAGGGTAGTTCAATAAGTCCTTAGAATGACCAACAAATGGCGCGCGAATCGCTCCAAATCATCTGTTTTCAGTCAGCACCACTCCCGACTAGAT
>NC_046665.1:38428677-38440408 GCF_010883055.1 Belonocnema kinseyi
GAAAACGCACTTTTCTGAAGGATTAAAAAAACTTGAAAAGCGATTGACCAAGTGTATAGAGCTCCAAGGAGATTATGTTGAAAAATAAAAAAAAAATTTACAAAAAAAAAATTGTTTTTATACTTCATTCTAAGGACTTATTGAACTACCCTCGTATTACGCAATCTCCACATGTGAGTACCCGCGTATTGCCTCTTTTTGCTTCAGACAAGATTCGCAACCGCTCTTGGCCCTTGATCTGAGAAACTGTTTGGGCCAGCAGTTCTAGGAACTACTACACCGCAGTTACTGCAATCCAAGTCGGGTGTATTTATCTGTATTATTATTATTATTGATAGTATTTATTGATAAAAGAACGGGGTAGCCAACGAACATTGATTAATAAAAATAACTTGCCGACTTACCAAAGAGGCGGTGGCCCCTTCAGCCTTATTGAGCAGGCTAATGGAATAGGTACATACGCGTTTCTATTGTGGGGAAGAGCAGCTTTAAGGTTCCGTTTTCAAAAGTCAATAAATGGTCCCCACTCTTCATCTTTATAAATATTAGGTTTCAATTCCTCCATTAAGCCTTTCACGTCTGTACAATATGCCAATGAACATTGGTGTGTGAGATTTTTTATTTATTTCCGGTAAGAAGAGAAGAATAGAGAAAAAGTAATATTTTCAGATTTAAACGAATGAGTGAGCATTTTTTTATTTTTTTGAATGTGCTAATTTTTCATCGAGAGAAATGCCCAACGAGAGAACAGCTTTATATCCGAAATCAGTTCTTTTTTATTTCCTTAATGATTGAAACTTGTGATGTATTCCATGCAGGCGAATTTATTTTCCACTTTTTTAATTCTTCTTAATTCGATCAGTAGACAAACCTCTCATGGTTATTTTTAATTCCATACTTACATGCTGTATTTTCGACTTATTTAATTCCCTCTAATACGTCCACAAAATATTTGCACTCAAATAGTTTCCATTCCTCCGTGTGCAACATAAATTCGGAAATTTTAATTTTTTGTCAAGGTTATTTTTAATTCCATATTTGCATGCTTTATTTCCGATTATTTTAATTTCTTCTTATTTGTCCACAAAATATGTGCACATGCATAGTTTCTTTTCATTTTTGTGGCATATAAGTTTGAAAATTTCATTTTTTTGTCAGCGGTAACGGTGGAGGAATTTTAGTTATAATATTTTATATTGTTTAAACAAATCATACATTTAATAAAATAATAAATAATAATACATTCATTTAATAATGTTGCATAAGGTAAACAAAATTAATTCATCTTTGAACAGAGTTATAAAAATATTCTTTGACAACACTACAAATTATTTCTATTAACATAATTATTTTATATTTGTAATTAATCGATTAAAAGGACTAGGTTTTTCGTCTTTAAAGTGACATTATTCTCTGTCTTTCTATTCTTTCTTTTGCATTCCTTAATTTTTTAATTTTTCTCAATTCGCTTTCATTACATTTTTCAAAGTCCATTAAAAAGAATAGATTTTGCTTTTTTCTACTCCTTGGTGGAACTTCTGACGAAGGAAAATTCACGTATTAATGGAAATTCAGATTCTGAATATTTCTGAATTCTTCTCTTCTTATCGGGTTACTTAAATTATGACCTCCTTTGTCGGTCATACAGAAATACCAACTTCTTGACTTGACGGCTTAGACCATATCACAGGTTTGTACATTTTAACTGATCTAGTTAGCAGGTTCAAAAGCTAACATTGTTTCGGGCCCATATATCCACGCGTCCTTATCCCAAATGTGGAGGAATATCCTGAAATTGGGTATCTCAAAGGAAGAGATGAAAGAACTCGTAGAAAAATATCCAACAACAGCAAACGACCCATTGATACCAGCACCGATACTTAACTTAGAAGTGAAATCAACCGGTCCTTTAGCTTTGAAGAAAAATAGCTGCCAGGTAAACACTCAGGGTCAACTGTCAGTTTTTTGGGAACGCGGCAAGACAGTCAAGGTCGCGGAAAAAATTTGACAAAGAATTACTGAGACTTAACATCTGTCCACCCTAACAATTAAAGCTAAGAAAGATGATTAAAACATCAGAGCCCCCCACCACACAAAAAACTTTAAACCAACTCACCGGGGTTTGGAGAAATAATTAATGTCGGAGCCAGAACTACTTGAAGAAACGATAATGAACCCAGTAATAAAATTTGCAGGTAGGCTTAAATACTTTTCTGGGGAATGGGCGAGGATTAACACCCATCTCCTAATTCCAGATTATGCAACAGGTTATCAAATTTCATTTGCATCTACACCTAGGAAAGACCATTCGGCCAAAGAGGTTAGGATGTAAAGTAAGTAGCGGATGGACAGCGACCAAGCTATCAACGTACAACTTGAAAAAGGGGCCATCTCAGTGTGTATACCTACAAAAAGTCAATATCATTCACCCTATTTCTTAAAGACAAATCAAATGGTGAAAAAAGATTTATTTTTGGCATCTTTAGACACAAAGGATGCGTCTCTGACAATTCCAGTAGCGAAATCATTTAGGAAGTATCTTAGGTTAAAAGTGAAGGGAATACTCTATGAGTTTACTTGCATTCCTTTCGGGTTATTTACAGCCTGTTTTGTTTTTAACAAGCTCCTAAGGTTAGTAGCGAATTACTTAAGATCACAATCACTTCTTACAGTAATCTAATTGGACGATTTTATTATGATTTGCAAATGAAAGGCGAATACGCAAAGACGTCAAAATAACCTCCCACACGGTTTAAAGATTAGGTTTGGTTGTTAACGAGGGAAAAAGTATTCTTAAACCGTGCAAGAAAGTTAAATTCTTAGACTTCAATTCGGATACGGAAAAAATGTTAATTAAATGAACAAACTTAATAAGAATACAAAGTAACAAATATATTTTCCTTTAAATTCTTACATAAGCGATTTAGAAGCGTTGAATTCAAAATTCAAATAAAAAAGAGGAAAGAAAAATAAGAGCGCAACCTATAAATTCCCTTCCTTCTCTCTTTTTTTCTTTCCTTTTTTTATTTTTTTACCGAGATTATTTGTTAGGAATTTTTTTGAAGGAAGGATATTAAAAAAACAATAGGAGTGTTTTATGGTGGTTGTCCAAATTTGGTAGTCCGATTCTTGGTTTTATGAACATATTTTACACATATAAGTGATTGTTGATAAATCGATTAAATCATTAAAAATGGTTAATAACTATTTACGATTTATAGGTACCAAAATGTAACAGATGAAAATGACAATGTGAAGTATTATGGATGTATTCATTATGTGTGTATTTATGCACTATGGGTGTATTTATATGTGCTAATTTTATCGTTCTTGTAGGCAAATAAATGTATGCGTATTCTTTATTTTCGAAAAAAAAATTTTTAGAACTCGCTCTGGCCATTTTTAGTCTTATGGAGTTTAACATGTAAAATTTTTCCAATTTTTATTTCTTCAATTTTGGACAGGAAATTAAAAGTCAACTTATTTGTTATTTGATATACTTGTTCATTTAGCAATGAATATTGCATTTATCGAATTTTTATATCTCAGAAATATTATGCAAAAGTTTTAGGCATATCAAAAATGGCAATGAGTTGAATGGCAGAGTGATTATAAGTTACTAAATCTATAGCTGCTCTCTGGGTTAAACCTGTAGCTGGTGTAAGGACTTCTTTACTTCAAATCAGGAAACTTTGAAGCCTCAGAGCGAGTTTTAAAAATATTTTGTTTTGAAAATAAAAAATAGGCATACATTTATTTGCCCACGAGAAAGATTTGGCCAACAAGCCCGTTTAAGTTTTTCAAATGTGATTTTTTGGGCCACCCTATTCCCCATAGAGGGCGTGTTTTCGCCAAGAAAAGAAAAAAAGATACTTTTAAAATTTTTCAAGTCTATCTTTCCATGTTACCTGATAACTTATTTTCGGAAAATCAGAGAGCCCATCATATCTAGCCAAAATGTTCTGTTCCACTAAAGAACTTTTTAACTTACGGTAGCAGAGAAGGTCGACATCTGGACCATCAGTTGTTCAAGAGCAAGAAGAATGGATGCGCGAGACAGAATGCGTCCCGTGATCAGACTGTGATTGACTATATAGCACCGTCTAGCCTGTTCACGGAGAGGGTTCGAAAGTTTGCCCACGAACTATGGATCTACTATCATATATTAGACAAGTCAAAGCTGCTGAAAATCAGCAGCAGATTGTTACCATGAAATGGGTGTTATGTGACACAAAAACGATAATTCAGAAGAGGGTGGGGTATGTTAGAAAAAATTAACAGTTTCTCGATGGTCCATCGCGCCTTTTCAGCGATCTCCTGTTTCTGTTAAAAGAAGAAAACACTAATAATATCATCCACTTTAAGGAGTTTTGCGACAAATTTATAATATCTGAAAGAGAATGTTAATCAATCACTGCTGAAGAGGTGAAAAAAGCACTTAGTTTCACGAAAGAGCTTTTCTGCTGCAGGACCACATGGCATGTAGAACTTCTGGTGGACTAAGTTTACCTCTTCACACCAAGACTTGGCCTGCATATTCACCTCATATTTAAAGTTCGAGAGGCCTATTCCGCAGTGGTTGGTGTTAGGACGCACTATACTTCCACTGAAGAAAGGCGACTTCTCCAGCCCACAGAATTACATTCTAATAACTTTTCTGAACACGCTTTATAAGATCTTTAGCGATTTCCTAAGACATCACTGTTGCGTGGTGCAAAAAAGTGTATCAGGCTGCTGTAAGAACCTTCTAATTGACGCATACGTATGCAAAGAAGCAGCAGCCCATCATTGCGCCCTGTCGACAGCCTAGATTGACGAGCGGAAAGCTTTTGATTCATGTTCTCATATACTTATCATTTGCCTGCTGGAAAGCTTGAAGGTTCATCCATATATAGTGAGATGCATAGAAAGATTGATGCCCCTTTGGAAAACTAGATTATTACTATCTATCGGACAAGGAAATTCTCCTGGGTATCTCTGCGGTAACGAAAATCATTGCAAGCATGTATTTTCATGTATTTTATGTAGATGACCTGAAAATCTATGCTTCTAGTGCAAATCAACCTTAAAGTTCTGTAAATATCGTCGAGGGGACCCTGAGGTTAATTATCGATATAAGTGTTGTTAGACATCTTCACACTGGAAACAGATTTCTACTTCAAATCTGTCGACAGTGAACAAGATGTATCCACGACTAACATGCTTGCCGTTCTGGTTCTACTCTATTCGTTTGGGGTTGTTCAATAGACGAAGAGTGAGCTTACGGTCCTGAATATCGCCACGCGTAAGATTATTCATATACAGAAGAGCTAGCATATCAATTCGTCCGTTTGGCGATTCTATATCTCACGCCGTCAAGGTGGGCGCGAAATTCTGAATCAACAATATCTTTGTTGGAATACACCGACAATATGTGCACCTACACACTCAATAGCAAACAGAGAAATTCAGCATCCAGGATCCTTCAGAAAATCTATCCTGCAGTTCATTGCACCCTCCTGTCAACATTAAGGGACGATTACCTGAAAGGAGCAAGGCCCGATCAGTTCAGTTCGGTGTGATCCGTCAAGCTAAATACCCACGGGCGTAAACAGTTTCGGCAGAACTTCGTGGATCTATCAATTCAGTGACATTCAATTATATATACACACAGTTATAAAGTGCCTTTTTTATACACATACATACACAGTGATCTGATAAACATTTACTAGAATCAATACAGAAAAACAATATTGTTTATACACTAGCCACGGAATAAAGTGTATTTATAGGTTGTGGGCCCAGAGCCTAGTGCATGAACAATTGGATGAAGTGACATTCGGATACAGTGAAAATAGGATAGAGCAACAAAAACAGTGACATATTGGATACTGTGACATGAAGTGAAAATAAACATCAGGTGTGGAAAAGGTGTATATGAATAGTGAATCTTCGAAATTGAAAGTGAAGACAGTGATATATTTTTTCTCGAAAGTGCACCAGGAATAAAAATGGCTGATTTTCTACGTACACGTGTACAAAAGTTGAATAGTGAGAACTATTCTATATGAAGCCAGAAAATGGAGTCGCTGCTTACAAGGGAAGATCTGTGGGATGTGATCAAGGAAGATGCGCCAACACCAGTGAATCGTGCATGGTCAAAAGAAATAATAAAGCCCGTGCAAAAATCCGACTTCTCGTTGAGGATGGTCAGTTACTTCACATGCAACGAGCGACTAGTGCGCGTGAAGCTTAGAGAAAGCTCAAGGGACATCATCAAAAGGCGACGCTGTCTAGTACGATATTTTTGTACAAAAGAATATTTAGACTACGTTTATCAGAAGGTGCTGATGTGGAGAACCATATAGGTGAAATTTTTACGCTCATGAACAAGCTGGCAGCTACGTTTATTAATAAATTCATAGAAATGACTAAGACGCAGTTCAACAAAACACCAAAGTGTATAAGATTGGATCGAGGAAGGGAGTATTTGAATACAGGCTTAAAAAACTATTTAAAGGACAAGGGAATTAAAGTGCTGTATACAGCTGCATATTTGATCCAGCAAAATCGAGTGGCAGACAGAAAAAAATAGATAACTACTGGAAATGGCGAAATGCATGTTATTCGATGTTAACTTAGAGAAAACGTACGGGGCAGATGCCGTGAATATAGCAAATTGTTTGCAAAGTCGATTACCTACAAGTACAACAGGGAGGATATCGTACGGGCTCTGGCACATCAGAAAAATGGACGTCGCATACCTGCACGTATTTGGCTGTGAAGCGTACGTATAAATCCCAAAGAAAAATCGTCGGAAGTTAGACGAAAAGGCAGAGCACTTAATATTCGTTGGATACTAGGAAGAGTCAAAAGCGTTTCGACTGATTGACAGAAGAACTGATATAACTATTCAGAACTTGAAAAAGTTGATCTTCTACTTAAAAAGAATGCCGAGGAATTGCAAGATTTCAGAAAAGAAGAGGAAACATCTGACTAGTCTTGTGCTGAAGATAATAATCTTAATCAGGAAGATAATGCAGGACAGTCCACGGTTAGAAAATCGGAAAGAATAAACAAAGGCATGCCACCAGACGGGTACATGGGAATCTCAAAACTATCTACTGTCTTAAATGAAGATCCAAGAAGCAGAAACGAGGCTTTGTCAAGGACCGATAAGGACCATTGGATAAGGGCAATGGATGAAGAAATCAATTCTTTATTGAATAACGAGAAATGGGACATCGTGCCAAAACCGAAGGACGCAAATATAGTCACCTGCAAATGGGTGTTCAAAACCAAGCAGAACGCAGATGGAACATTTGACAGGTACAAAGCGAGGCTTGTAGCATGAGGTTTTTCTCAAAAATACGGTACGGACTACGATGAAGTTTTCGCACCTGTAGTGAGGCAAACGACATTAAAGGTACTGCTTGTGTTTGCAGGTCAAAGGGATCTCGTTATTAAACATCTCGATGCCAAAACAGCTTTCCTTAATGGAGAATTGAGAGAAACTATCTACATGAGACAGCCAGAAGGATACGAGAAAGCAGAAGAGGAAGGAATAGTTTGCAAACTAAAAAAGGGACTCTATGGACTGAAGCAAGCCGCAAAAATTTGGTATGAAAAGTTAAATAGTATTTTAAACAACTATGATTTTTTTACAAAGGAAAGTAGATCCGTGTCTCTATGTGAAGGAAATTAAAAAAGAAGAAACTTATATAATTGTTCACGTGGACGAGTTTCTGATTGCTTCAAGAATGCATCAACTTATTGGATATAGAAATTTTGAAAAGATATCTTAGCATTGAAATAAGAAAAAATAAAGAAGGATTTTATTGTATCAAACAAGAAAAATACATCGAGACTATTTTAATTATATTTGGATAAGAATAAGCAAAACCGTCAAGTATACCTTTGAATACAGGATATCTAAAGAACAGGCACTCAACTTTCGATAGAAAACAACGACAGACTCGACGGAGGTGAAATAATTTGCAGATACTGAAAGGAAACAGAGATTACGAGCTGGCACTTGGTCACTGTGGAGAAGAAATGGGTTTAATTGGCTATGAAGATGCAGACTGGGCCGATAACCGAATTGACAGAAAATCCAACTGTGGTTACCTGTTCAAGTTTTTAAATGCCACGGTCAGCTGGGGATGTCACAAGCACACGTGCGTAGCTCTTTTATCATCAGAGGCTGAATATATCGCGCTAACAGAAGCATGCCAAGAAGCGTTATAGATTCACAGATTGCTGGAGGATTTCACATGAAGATTATTTGTAACAAAATGTTTAGCCATAGAACAAAGCATATAACCACGAAATTTTATTTTGTTAAGGGTTTGCAGGAGAAACAAATAATCAACTTTATTTATTGTCCGACAAACGAAATAATCGCAGATATGTTTACAAAACCTCTAAACAAAATTAAATTAAACTTAATAGCCAAGGAATGCGGATTGAAGGTACAATAATGCAATATTGAGGTTGAGGAAGGGTGTTAGAATAAACCGAAAATATGTACACCCATAAACTCAATAGCAAAAAGAGAAATTCAGCATCCAGGATTCTTGAGAAATTCCCGTTCAGTTCAGTTAAGTGTGATCCGTCAAGCTAGACACCAACGGGCTCAACCAGTTTCGGCAGAACTTCGTGCATCTTTCAATTCAGTGACATTCAATTATATATACACACAGTTATAAAGTGCCTTTTTATACACATACATACACAGTGATCTGATAAACATTTACTAGAATCAATACAGAAAAACAATATTGTTTATACAATAGCCACGGAATGAAGTGTATTTCATACTTTTTGTAACCATTGTGCTTTTATTCATAAAATACACATACATTGAACGGGAATTTCATGTGTTTTTAATGAATTTTCTAACAATCTTCATAAGTGAATTTTTCTGGGTTAACCTCAACTCATTGCAAATGGAAGAGATTCTTTCCTAGACATGGTCAGGAAGCACGAGATCATTTAAAAAGGAGCGTTCCTTTACAACGCCGTGGAGTAGAAGTTCGGGCCTTAATTGAAACATCAAAAGTGGGGAAAGTGAATCACTCCATCTACATAACTCACCTCTAAGAGCCCAAGAAAAAAAGCAAAGAAGAAAGAAAGAAAGTTTAAACAATTCTTTAAAAAGAAGAAAAGAAAGATTAAAAAATTCCGCCAACAGCTACTCGATAAGAAAACGCATGGAATCTTGTACAGAAATATACAAAAGTAGTCCTTGTCAAAGGAGCAAACTTTTGCTTTCCTTATACCATTATGACTCAACTCGCATACAAGGAGTTTCATTTTTGCATGCCAAGGCGGTGTTATTTCCACACTAGTATAACGTGCAGGATTTTACATCAAATAGTTCCCAGCGATAGGTACAGAGCGTGTCATGCACGTGCGAGAATGGCAAAATTTTCTGGAACTCCGATGCTCAGACAGAAGTCTCCATTGCAAACTCGAGAGCTGGCGTTACTTTCGAAGACTTCGAGAAACGGACTATATTCGTGGTCGAATTCTCAGATCCGGGCAACTACAATGTCACTGCCAAAGAGAAGGAAAATAAAGAAACGTATCAAGACCTTTAAAGGAAAACTGCAGGGATTGAACCAAACATATTCGGTTAAAGTAATTGCCCTTGTGATTGGTGTTTTTGGAGATGCGAAACTATCACTGGTATGTAACTGCAGAACCATACACGTGTCCCAAAAACATGCTCAGGCACTTGCGAGATAAATGCAGAAATCTGTCATCCTTGGGTCGCTCCGAGCCCTTCAGACATACGAGAATTTCGCCAGATTATCGTTGTGATTTCGTTGTGCCCTATTGTTATGACTCACTAAAGAAAATAATCATTATTTAATATAATTAGTTTTTTTCTTTTGAGGAGCTCGGTGGTCTAACTGCCAAGTTTTCCGACGATTAGAAAGAATTGTTTTTACTTTATGGAATGTTTGCTTCTCTATCTTTGAACCGAAGACGTTAAGTTCGTTGATACTTGAGTTTGAAATAAGATTGAAAAATGCATTTCTTGCGTTAATAATTTAAAAATATATGGCTCTTAATGATTCGTATATGGATATCAATTTGAATAGAAATTTTTTAGGATCTAATAAAATTGATTTAAGGGCATGCTCTTCGGTGACCACGTGACCAAACTAGTCGCCGGTTATGAGCATTTTTTTGGTTTTCACTGTGTCCACACGGATTGAGATATCGTGTTTAAAATTTAACAGATTAAATAAAAGGCACTAAAGAACGTTTGTATACATCAATGTGCTTATAATTTTAAAGAAAGTTTATATATAAATTGAGGACATAGGATATTACCATTCGAGTTATAGAACTTCGCAGATAATTTTTGCTTTGATGCATTTCAGATTTTTTTTTCGCGTATATTGAGCACTAATACAAATTTTGGACTAAATCGTCTAAACCTCGAAAAAAAATTATATGAGCAATAAAATTTGCACATTCGTTGCAAATCAACAAATAAGTATCTGCACGCACGTAACTTATCTTTTTTTTGCCATTTTTAGCGATTTCTAGCGGAGAAAAAAAGAAACTTTGAACGTCGATAAAGTCGAGATCAAGTTACTGATCCTCGGACCTGCCTTGTCTTTCGACCCCGGGCGAAATTTTATTTTCATTCTTAGAATTGTTTCACACCGTACAAAAGATCCACAAGAATATATAACCATTAGAAAATTTTAATTATTTTCTGAAGATGCAAATTTCTCAAGATGGGACTTGGAGGGATTTTCGAGTATCCCATTCTAAGATGATCCTCGATTTTTTTAAATCGAGGCATCTACTTTATCGATGTTAAAAGTTTTCTTCCTATCCCTATAGTATTTCACTAGAAAACTTTCTTCGTAATTATAAACATTTTGATATATACAAACGTTCCTTAGTGCTTTCGGTATAACTTCCTAATTCCTGAACACGATGTCTCCATCCGAGTGGACGTAGTGAGGACCGAACAAATGTAAATCATTTCATTCTCCATACAAAAATTTTATAAATGAACTTAGTCACGTGATCTCGACTTTATCGACGTTCAAAAATTTTTTTTTTTCGCTAGACATAGCTAAAAATGCTTCAAAAATAATGATAGGTTACGTGTATGCAGATACTTACTTGTTGATTTGCGACGAATTTGCAAATTTTATTGCTTACATTAATTTTTTTTAAGGTTTAGACGATTTAGTCCAAAATTAGTGTCAGTGCTCAACATACGTGAACCAAAAAATCCGAAATGCATCAAACCAAAAATTATCTGCAAAGTTCTATAACTCGAATGGTAATATCCTATTTTGTCGATTTATAAATAAACTTTCTTTAAAACTATAAGCATACTGATGTATAAAAACGTTCTCTAGTGCTTTTTATTCAATCTGTTAAATTTTAAACACGATATCTCAATCCGTGTGGACACAGTGAATACCAAAAAAATGCTCATATCCGGGGACTAGTTTGGTCACGTGGTCACGAAAAGTATGCCCTTAAGCACATAAAATTTCCTGCATAATTTGAGATGTATTCACAGAAGAAATATTTAACATTGATGTTCATGCGTCATATTACATGTGAGATTGTAATGTCGTCCTTCATTCCCTAATCTCTCTGTTTCATTTTTATTTTATATTCTAATTCACCTTATTTTTAAACATAAATTAAGGAAAAACAGATTCTAAAATATGGAAAAGTAAAAGAAAAATCGTTACGAGGATATAAG
>NC_046665.1:38440508-38442063 GCF_010883055.1 Belonocnema kinseyi
TAATGATAAAAATGTTGTTTTATCCGATTTTGTACCCTCGTTTTTCGAGTGACACGAACCTCCTTATCTCCAGCAGATTGCACGGGCCTGGAAACAAAATTTATTACACGGAGAGTCTCCCAGCGCACAATATTACACCAGAAATGACCAAAAGCATATACTCCATTCACCTGTTGAAGATCAGTTTTGGTTGAGTGGTGATCCAAATGAATCGATAGAGCACATAATTAATGGCTGCAGAATGTTAATTTATAACAAGTATACTCATGGACACAATCATCTTTTGCGGATCATACACAAGCAGGATGTTTCAAAAATAAATATGCTGTATTAATGGAAGCCCCTTTACAATTAAGTCTAAGCAGTATATTTCACCGAGACAATAAATCATGAGCACCTTTTCATTTAGTTTCTCCAAGATAGATCCCTGATCCAAGATAGAACCTAGAAGTCGATAAGGTGCTAGATGTAGTCTGAACTAAACGATTTAACATACTTCGTTAGCTTATAAGAAAATATGTGTAGAATATGCTTGTGAAAAATAAACAAACGCATTTGGACTTAATATAATTTATTTACATGTTAATAAACTAGAATGTAACGAGTAGGTACAAAAAGTTTGATGAGAGGGGGTGACTGTGAAAGGCTGATTTGAAAAAACAGACCGCATTTTAGCAAGTCTATCATATAAAAGGGCATCTGTACCTCTTTCTCAAGACATACTGGTGGATCGCACTTTTCAAATGGAGATGGCGTTGCATTTTTCTCCATCTTTTTAGATTAATGGCGGTGAGTTTTATTAAATCCGATATGAGAAGTTCATGTTTCCCCGTTCTTGCAACGTTATCCAGTAAGCTTGCTTCATCGGATTGGCCTCTTTATAAATCGTGCTTTATTTCCTGTAGCCTAGTTTTTTGAGTGCCTTTAGGTCCACGTCACCATAATAGTCCTCACTAAAGAAAATTTCACTTTTCAATTTCATATACATTAATTGGCACAATTTTTTCAATCATTTATAATTAAAATATGAGAATATACTACATGGTTTTTGTTTTGTTGAAGCATATTAATTAAAAATAATAATAATAATTTACTGTATAAAAAAATCATTTTTTTATTATTGAACCCTTTGTCACACAGGTTTTTTGCTGCTTCCGTCACACAGGCGGGTCGTTTATGTCCGGTTATTCTTTTTTCTATCTTGAAAGCTTTAAATAAATCTGGAATAATCCATGTATACTCCTCGGAGCTTTTTACTACATGTTCCAATTGTTTTTAAAATTAAATATGTAACTTTTTTCAAAATGAAAATGAAAATATAAACAAAAACTTGAGAAAATGGAAATTTAGTTAACAAATTAATAACTTAGCAATAAATAAATATTAAGAAACTGTACTTTGGTCTTTTAAAGATGAAATCATTACCTGTCAGAAAAATATAGTCCCATGTCTTCCAGTTCCAACAAGTATATTTATTTGCACACTTGGAAATATGGTGCTCTTTTGTAATGCATGCATATAATAAAAGGTGAAAAATCAATTATTCTTGAAAAAA
>NC_046665.1:38442163-38456419 GCF_010883055.1 Belonocnema kinseyi
ATCTGAGTTTAATAAGAAACGCAAAGAATAACAAGTGCAAGAATACATTTTTTTTATCATCCTTAGATGGACATATCACACACCATTTTCTTTTTCCTAATTTCGTAGATATAAATTTGCAAATGAGGATTCATCTAAATCATCTGGAAATACTAACGCGATCACACAGGTAGGTCGCTCAAAGCACAAGCTTCATTAGAAATCTTTCTTCTTCGGAAACACAATGATCAATTGAAGCTCCTCTTTGCAGTTCAGTTCCCACTACCAAAAAGTTTTTTTAGAAAGGTTGGTGAAACCCCACCATCTTTAGGTTTCGAAGATACTCAGGCGAATAAGTTTGGCTGGGTCATAAACGACCCACATGTGTGACAAAGGGTTAATAATTGAAAATAATTGCAACTAGTAAGTGCAACCGGTTGCGAGTAAATTGTGTCAAAATTTTAAACCGGTACAACTCAAGATTTAACAAGTTTAATTTTACCTCTGTTCAAATTTATAACGGTTGTAAATTAAACACTTCTCGGTATACAATGAAATTTATCCTTTCAAAGGGTTGCATAATTTATTAATTAAAAAATAAGCGATTTGTTTTATGTATGTACTTACAATTTAAAAACTTGAAATTGTACAACTTTAAAGAAAGAACATCGCAAACCAAAATATTTTTGAGTTAAGCGTACAATTGCAGATATTTAACCTTTACAAAGTTGAATAATTTTTTATATTGTGGCCTTTAAAATTAGGTAAAATTTTTTAAATTGAATAATTAAAAATTATAAGATTTTAAAGTGGAAGCCTTGAAGAATCGAGATACTAGGAACGTTCGCTTTTAACTCGCGTAATTTTCCAGAGTAATTTTAAACTGCAGTATATCTATAATTTAAGAATAATTTATCATTCATAACCTTAAAAATATCAAATATAGAAAGTGGAGCATTGAAAATAGAAAAGATTGGAATTTCTATGATAAATAAAAAAATATTGAATGTAGGTATCATGCATCTGCAAAAAAAGACTTGTATAGCCAATTAACGTGTGACGTATTATGTGCACGACCCGTTATTATACATGATCATTAATCCCGAGGGGTAGGAGGTCCCATGGGATGGGAGAATCTCGATAATGGGAGAGTCCTGACAGACGGGTCAAGTATCGTGTGATAGGAGTGGGGGGGGGGGGGGGGAGTTAAATCCCATGGGATGTGGAATTCCGGGGGTTTTGCCAAATCACAAGGGATAGGTGGGTTTCCTTGGAATAGGAGCATATCCGCTTTTTCAATGGAAAGCTGGGATCTCGTGGAATAGCTGGGGTTCCATGATTTGAGGATTGAGGAGAGACCTGCAGGAAAGCTGGGATTCCATGGGTTAGAAGGGTTTTAAGGGACAGTGGATCCCTTAGGGTGGTGGATCCCATGGGTTAGATAGTCTCCCAAGCGATAGTTGGGGTCAGCTATGATAGTGGCGGTCCAGTGGGATAGGTGGAGCTCTCGGGGTTATTTAGGGGTCCGAGGGATGTATGGGTTTTCGTTGGATAGGAGGAGTCCAGGGAGATGTGTAACGTTCCGTGGGATAGTTAAGATTTCGTAGGATGATTGCTGTTCTGAGGAATGTGTGGGCTTACATGGGATGAGTGAAGACTTAAGGGATATGTGGGCCCTCTACGGATAGGTTGATTCTTCAGAGACAGCTGGGTTTCCGCGGGATAGCTTAGGACCCGAGAAATCCTTGAGCTCCCATAGAATAGGAGGGGTCCCGTAGGATATTTAGTTCCAAGGGATAGTTGGGGTCAGGTGTGATAGTCGCGGTCTCACGGGAAAGGTGGATTTCCGTTGAATAAGATGGGTCCTTAGGGATTTTTGGGGCTGTGTGGTATAGAAAGGGTTGAATAAACAGGGAATCTGCTCCGTTGGTTGGAAACGTATGAGGGATTAAGTCTCGATGGAAAAGGTACCAAAAATTGTTTATAAATGACCGAATATGTTATGCAACAAGTTCTACTCTCAGTATTCATCAAATTATTATAATTTATCCCAATTGATAACAACTTTTCACAATTTGAATGAAGAACGAAATTTTTCAGACACAAGATGATTGTTGGAACAATTGAAAAAGATTTTGGGAACAGAAAATTGTTCAAGAAATGACCAAACATGTTAAAAAAGAAGTTCTACTCTCAGTCATATTTCATGATTTTTCATAATCAATTACAGTAATCACAAAATTGAAGAAATTCATTTTACTGAGGTTTTATCATTTTTTAAATTAGAGTTTAAACAATATAAACTGTAAAAGCTGCATTATAACAAATTACCATTTGTTAAATACTTGTTACAGAATATTCATTGATTTTTTCAAATTTTTGGTAAAATTTGTTAAACGTGCGGAGGAATTAAAATGTCGACGTAGTGAAAGTTACCAACAATTTGGTAAGAAAATCAAACTAATATCGCTTTACAAGTATAACGCTGAAAAATGTTTCTGTCGTTAGCTAAACTTTCTGAGATTTTTTCTTGCCGAGTAATAAGGCTTCAAAGATTTTTTACCGACTGATCATAGACATTTATAATTTTTCTATCTTTTTTGTTGAATCTTTATTTGTTTCAAATACAACTGCTTCCGACGAAATGAATGTGCTGCAGGTTAGAATTGATGTACTATTTTGCTTCAAAATTCATATTTTGTGGTTTAATTTCACTGCTTTTCATTCGAAAAATTAAAATATTATTCACAGAAGCGGAGGAGCTTACTTTTCTAGGTGGGGACCGAGCCATAGAATTATATACTAGTGTCCCGTAAGAAAAGTTCCCGTTATAGAGGACAAGGTGGTTCAAGGGGGCGAGAGAGTGACTCTGCTGGTCAGGGAAGCAACTCCGCAACAACGCGGGAGTGTTTAATTAAAAGCGGAGAGTATCCTCGGCGGTTAATTCTATCGTCTGCTTCGTCATCTTCAGTCAGTGACGAAAATTTCGCAGGACAATCGCTTCCGTTCGTTTTCAGGCAATCAGTGTTTAGATCAAGTGTTGCGTAACCAGATGTAACCAGTCATTACGAAAATGTCGAAGGAAATCAAGAGGAAGCGTTTATCTTTCGCAGAGACATATCAGTTTTTAGACGAAGTGAAATCCGGTGCCTCAGAGCAGTCTATTTTTCAGAATTCATTCTTTTACCGGGAAATTTACAAATTTTTATAAGAAAAATCTGTCCAAGTTTTATTTTAACAGCTTTTAAAATAAAGGGTTGAGTTGCTATCTTTTTAAATTATGATATCATTTACTTTAAGCTGATATTATTAATTCAAAGAATTTCAAAATGCAGACTTGAAGTCATGAACAATTAAAAATTCAAAGCGTTTGAAGTGGAAAATTTTGGATAAAAAACATTCATTTTTTACCATTTATTGCATTTTCCGCCTGCATGCAAAAAGGTATGAAAGTGCCATAAAGAACGCTAAACTCCTCCATTTTTTTCATTTTCCCAAGATTATAATAATAATTTTCTCCTATTTAAATAAAAAAGCTATGAATTAATTGGAATTTTTGTAAAATAAAACCTTAAAAAATCTGAGTGACACATTTACAATAACATACCGAATTTTTAGAACTAGGAAATATATTGGTAAGAAAATTCAAATTCACTTCTCATTATTTAACATTTGTTGCCTAAAAATGTTTAAAAATTGACGATTTTATCTAAAATTATCGAAATTCCTTGTACGTTGCTTGAGTTTATTAATGAAATATCCTAGAATTGTCGACTTTCAAAAGTTGGGGGGTCACACCCCCTCCCCCTACTAAAGTTATAATATTTGAACATTTTTTAATTAGAACAGTCCACATTTTTTAAATTGGGAGTCATAGGTATTGTTTTTAAAATATAGGAAAAAATGTATTGAGTCATTCATATTATAGCATATTGTGTATCTAGAAGCCAAACTCGGCTTTTTACCCTAGCGTGAGTTTCGAATGTCGAGCCATAAACGAGCGAGAAGTGCGATTTTAAGCCGCGTGTGGAACACATAATATAATATAGGAAAATGAGGAAACTCAGTTTTCTGTCAGGCTTAAGATTGTTACAGCCTAACATGTTGAAAGCTTTTTTGCTAAAATATTATTTTTGAATAGTCTGTCTGGAGCTGTCCTGCCATATATCATCATTCACGGACACATTTTAGTAATGCAATTAAATGGTCTGATAAGAACAGCGGCCTAATTTTACATATTGGGCAAAGCCTTGTTTTTGTATCCCATCATCCGTGAACTGGATTGTAGCCAAGTGCATGAAAATGGGACTTACAGTTTAAGGTGGAATGCGAACCATTAAAACTTTGGTAAAAGTACGTAGAAAAATTTCCAAAGGCAACGGCTCAGAGATCGAACCCCACACCTCTAACGCAAAGACCGTGCGCCTGAACGTCTGAGTCACCGAGGCTATTATTATTATAAAAAAAATGAGTAAGTTTATTTTTCTCAGAATCAAAATTTAAACAGCCCAGCATGTCGAAGGCATTTTTGTTAGAGTTTGATTTTTGAATAGTATGCACGGGGCTGTCCCGATATGCATCATCATAGACGCAATTTTTGTAATGCAATAAGGTAAATGTCCCAATTTGGGCGAATGTAAGGATTTGTTTGGCGTATTTTGCTTGTAAAAGTGTTTTAAATCTTATGAATCGATAAAAGTTCCCAATACCGCATAGTTTGAACATTTTTCGTCAAAACTTTCTCTGTTTATTGATATAAACAAACAATTTTTATTAAATAATAAAGAATATTTCATGCTGTAACGATAAACCGATTTGGGCGAATGAATTTTTCTTCGGACCTAGTTTGAGCGAATGAAATTTCCCAATTTGGGCGAGTGACGCTATGTTGTATTGCCTACAGTGGCGGGATATCGTAATTGATAAGAACTGACTCCATATTTAATTCGCCATTAGGAATTTCACAATTTTAACGTAAAATTTTCTTAGAATAATAAATCACGTAATTAAAAAAAAAAATAATATTTTTATCGTTTGCATTTTTTATTTGGCTAACTCATTATTGTTGTAATCGTTTCCCGCACATTTTTATCAATTATACCATACAAATGCATAAAACAACAGACGTCATAATAGGAGAAAGCTTTCAAAATTGAAATAGTGTGCTTGTTATCTTTAAAAAACTCCTAATTTTTATGTAACCGTGTTGTTTGTAAACACTCGCATAAATTCCTGCAACCGTTTATTCCCGTCCGCATTGAGGCGGAAGGAAATATCCGAATTATCCATTATATTTCAGTTTTATTGAAGGACAAATTAGAAAAACTTATAAGTAATACTTTCTTTTCAATCAAACAATCGCGCCACTAAAATTTTGGAGCACTGTTAAAACGAAAAACTATGCAGCCTGTCAACTTCCGAACTAACAAGCCGAGATAATGTTATGCTTGATCGGCCATAGATGGCGACACGCGTGACTGTATAACGTTTAAAGAACACGCATACGTAATAAAATGACTATAAAACCTATATCAAAAATATCTTTAATCCATTCTAGAATGTAAATAAGCTATTACTAGTGTCATAAACTTAAAGACAGTGTGGCTTAGATTAGGTGAAACGTTTACTTAGTTTGAGATCAACATCTTTTTACTTTATATAAACGGTTCTCGTAGATCAGTAATTTTGACTAAGTGACTAAGTTCGAGAAGGTAAATTTCCCTGAAACCCATGTAATAAATTTGGAAGCTAAGTTTGTTGTTTTCCTCGCGTTTCTTTATGTTTCAATTAAGTTATCTCCTTTAATCGAAACACTTGTAAATTATTATTACCCCGACACTGCCTCTATTTAATAATGACATTCGCATTCATTTTAAGTTGTAAAACTCTTTTTTGTGGTCGCCGCACACAATGAGCGTGTTCTACTGCTTGTGGTTTGAACCTAAACTCTTTTCAAACGGCATGCGTGGACCTGTGTATATAATGTTGGATCTCGCAGTAGAACAGTGGTATTACGGTATCCGATCCAACATTATACATTAGAAACAAAATGAAGGTGCATATGCGGTTGCACAGCGAGGAACAAAAAGTGATGAAAGCTGGCGATATGTGAAGTGACAGCTCCAGCAGCTCTATTCTTCTTGTTTGTTTAAGGTTGCTTTCGTGATCCAAAAATCATCCAAAATGTTCGTATTATCAGATATAAGTATGGGTAAGTGCCAAATGTCCTTTTTAGTGCCTTTACATGCGCTTGATTCACCGATTTGAAAAGAGCGATCACGTTCATTTCCCCACCAGCAGAACACGCTTTGCATTTTGCGCGTCTCCACCAACAAATATAAAATAAATTCCATGAAGGAGAGCCGTCTTCATGGCTTAGGTAATATTTTCGGAACTTTTGATAGGTTCGGACTTTCAGCCCTCGCCTATCACTCATTCCGACACTATTGCCCTCACCATGAAAAGATTGTGCTCTCCTCATTACCACGAAATAAACTATTAAATGTGTAAAGTAAATCTGAACTCTCACTGCTCCCGATTTAACTGTCGCCTTTTTTTCGATGCTCCCATAATGATGGCGTATTCGCACACACGAGACATACGCGTCATCAATTGAGGTGCATATCGCTCGCACGTTATGACAATTATAACGTGACTCTCATATGCCTCGCATATCACTTGAAAATATTGATTTTTCATGAGCAATGCTATAAATTTATATCATCATTATTATAACAAAATGAAAGAAAAGTAATTAAATTGTTTAAAATTGTATTGAAAAACAGTACACAAAACGCATATATTCAAATATTTATAAAATTTTTGAACAGTTGGTCGTAAATTGTTTAAACAATTTTCTGTACACAAATACAATATTAATGGAATTCATGAATTTCATTAATGTCATGAATTCCATTAGTTTTCATGAATTTCTTGACTCCTGTGAATTCCATGTTTTTCTTCAATTTCGTGAATTCTATGAATACCTTGAATTCACAGAATTCTTTGAATTTCATGAAATCCTTGAATTCCATGAATTTGGTAAATTCCATGAATTCCGTAAAATCCGCGAATTAATTTAACTACACGATTTTGGAAAATTCCTTGAATTCCATAAATTCCATGAATCCCGTGAATTCCACGAATCCTTTCAATCCCAAAATTCCTGAAATTACGTAAGGTTTTTAAAATCCGTGAAGACCATGAATTCTGCGAATTCCACGTATTCGACGAGTTCCAAAAATTCCGTAAATTCGACGAATTTATTTAATTCTACAAATTCAGCGAATTCCACGATTTTTTTTTAAATTCCGCGAATTTCACAATTTCCTTGAATTCTATGAATTTCGTGAATTCTACGAATTTCAAAAATTTCGTGAATTCCACAAATTCTTTGAACTCGCAGCTTCGAACACATCTACCATGATGGCGAAATGGATACTCTCCCACGCACAACATGAGAATCACACAAAGTTCGTGATGTGCGTATCGCGATTGTTATCTGGGCATCGACTAGGTTGCAGCCATGGACATAGGAAACAAGGGAATAGGCATGCCATTGCGGGGGTGATGCAATGAGGGGGAAGGTCCGCCACCTTTTGATGTCCTGCGACAAACATGGCAGCGTCCACATATTTATTTTTTCATGCACAGTTTGTTGGCAAAAATGCTTGTGCGCATAATCAAATGGCACATTGTAAGATGGCGGCTCTCCTTACTGATGGAATTCTCCCCCCTCCCGTGGATTCGACCCCGCTCGCCCAAGTTAGGATGGCATGCCTAGTCCCGTGTTTCCTATGTCCATCGTTGCAGCCATTTGCATGATGGGGAGACCTACAGCTTAAGGTAGGACCTCTAATGTAAAGCCCGAGCGCCTAATCGCTTGAGCCGCCGAGGCTCCTCAGAATTATTAAGTAAGTTTATTTTATCTAATAAGAGCAGCATGCTTAAATTGACATTTTTGGCAAAGCCTGGTTTTTTACCTAATCATCTACGGATTGGGTTACAGACAAATGCATTGTGGGGGGGGGGGGGGGGGGGGGGGGGGGGGCAAAGTTCAAAGTGGGATTTGAACCACTAGAACCTCGAAAAAAGTACATTGAAAAATTTCCAGAGGTAACAGATTAGGGATCGAATCCCTGGCCCTCTAACGTGAGATCAGAGAGCCTAACCGTCTGAGCCATCATTTAAAAAAAGAAAACACTTTTCCGCAGGTAAAGCCCGAATTTGCATCATCAGCCACGGACTAAGTGATAAGCCTGATGAGCTACACTTGAGAAAGTTTTCAGTAAAAAAACAGTAGAATTTTTTTATTACAGGATAGCTGCAGGGCAAGCTTTGACAATGTTTTATATAAAGAATAAAAGAGTTTCTCAATTTTTTATGCTAGTTGATGTCACAATAATTTAATACATGAAAATATAAAATGTAATCAAATTATAAATTATTACATCTTGAAAACTTTTTAAATAATTTTAAGACTAATTGGTGCTGTATAACTTTGATTAATTTGTTATAATTTCTTAATACGTAATTTTTGCTTCATTTAAGTTAAATTTAGGAAAAAGGCCTCTGATTCTTTGTGTTTCAAATTCTTAAGAAATTTAATGTTATTTAAAAAGATAAAATATTAAATAAGGATTAAGAACCGAATTTACTACGGAAAAGTGTAAAAAAACTATAACATCGGATTTTCTTAAATCCAGCTGTATTTTGTTCAAATGAAGTTCTTTGAAACAAACGTAAAAACAAATAACTGAAAGTGAAAACTACTTTAAAATTATTTGACTTACCTGCACCGTTTATCCACAAATATTTATCGCAGGTATAAAATATTAATAAATAAAATAGTTTTATGGTGTTATTCTTTTTCAGTACATGTACTATTAATTTTCTATGAGAGTTTGAAATTTAAACGATAATTTTTTAACTAAAAAATAGGATTAAGAGAAGAGAAGAGGACTTTTCAAATTCTTAAAATAATTTGTCAGTGAAATACTACCACACACAAAATTTAAAAGTGTTCTTTATTGAGTACTTAAAAAAATTTATTTTTGTTGTGTCATTTGTTTGTTTTTGAATCTCTGTGTTGACACTTTACAGATGTTCAAAATTTCTCACCGATCATAGTTTAGTCTCTGATTTCAATATTCATAAAAGGTATAATTAAATAAAAATAGGGGGAAAAAATATTAGAAGATTAAAGAATAAACCAGTAGATTTGATATTGTCTTTGCTTCTTTTCTATCCAAGTCTTTTTTATAGTTTTTCAAATTAATTTTCTTTTAATTCAGTTTTTGGCATGTAGGAGCTTTCTAACACTCTTTTCTAATATTCTTTCAAGCTACAATTATTTTCTAATTCGAATCGATTTTTCATAGATTTTAAATTGTCAATCTCTCCTTTAGATTAAAATTCCTTCAAACCTGAAATTTAGTTATCTCAACTCCTACGAGTCTTTCCAATAAGAATAAAAATTAAAATCATGTAAGCGTTAAAACCAGTGTTAACAAATCTCACAAAAAATTTCGTTATGTGGGTGCATATATACAATAATATATTAAACTGCGTGTGAATGTATAATGAATATAGCATGCAGAATCAAAAATAAAGTTTTGTTTCGAGAGGAAGAGTATAGTAGTGTGTCATGATGAATGCGATGTGCGGAAGAGATGGAAAAAATTAGGGTCACCAAAGGTCAAGCACACAATGATTATGTTATAAAAGAGACACACGGCAGAGAATTTTTAAGATTTTTTTTATTTTCTTATATTTTCTTCTTATACTTAAAAAACAGATGACAAGGGTGAAGTTTCGAATTTTACGAGGGGATGGGTTTAAGGAAGTCTGATCGAGGCCAAGAATACAAGGGAAAAATTCTTCACTTCTTAGTATATAAAACATTTGTGCATTTTCCCCTCAGACAGGAGACTTATTGACTTGAAGTTTTCGAATTGCACTGAGAGAAATGAACACTTCACAATGTGTAGTATAAATATGTGGAGGGTGAAGCTTTAAGGGAGTTTTGATAGAATTCAAGAGGCCTCTAAAATTAGGTGCAGAAATTACGTAAACTCCACAAAGTAAGCCTAACGATTATTGGAGTGTTGATAATGAATTTATTTTGAAAATAATTTGTGCTGTTTAAATCAGGGCCACTTACGCAATAACTTATGTTCACACGAAAAAAAATTCGGTAAAATAAGAATCGGTTAAGTGGTACATGGACTGAAAACCTAAATTCTGAGTTCCCGTTAGATTCTATCGTTAAGGATTTCTATTATTACAAAAAATGTTTGATTAAAAAGTCACCCTTCGTATAAGTCAAAGAAATTGGATGTTCATTTCTCTGAGTGGCGATTGTGCGAAAAGGGATGAAGAAGGAAAAATGGGCTAGGCCCAATGGGACCTTGGATGCTGGTCTTGTTGAAAATGAACCATCAGGCATTATTTCTAGTTTCTCATAGTCTCTCTCATTCTTTGCACTCTTTCTCTAGTTTGCGCTTTCTCTCTCCCTCTCTCTCGCTCTCTTTCTCTCTCACGCATTTTTTCTCTTTATCTCATATTCTCTCACTCACACGCTGCTTCTCACTGACTACTGGTACCATTTTTGGTACAGAGTACTCTTGGCTCTCGGGCGACAGATGATAACTGGAAGTGCCAAAAGAGCGAGTTTCGAAAAAGATTTATTCTTGATTGGATGGTACGGGCCTCGCGGCAACCGGTGTCGGCCTGGGCTTGCTTTGGGGCTTGCCAGTGTTCCTGGTTTCACCAGAGCCCTGAATTCCAGCAAGCAGCTCGCTTTTCCTGATGCTCTTCAGGTCCAAGTCACCATAGTAATCCTCACTGTAAAGCAGAACCGAGAAAACCGGAGATAAAGACCGATTGGTCAATTTATCGAAGTGTCGATGCGCGTCGCTCCTTCAGCACGAACTTGAGGATTTTTCGATTTTTTTGTCCATATTTCTATTTCTACTTAAAATAATTTTTCCTATAATTTTTTCTGGACATTTTAATGAAGATTAAATCAGAATTAAAGGTGCACACCTCTGTCGCGATGCAGTGCATAAGGGATTTATTTATTAAATTTTCTTTAAGGGAATGCATTAGGTGTAAATACCTGCCATAACGACTTTTGATTTTGACAAACTTATTTCCACTCGAAATGAGATATCAAGGCAAAAGTGTAAGAAATTAAATCAAAAGTATAGAGAAATATTTATCTGCTCTTTTTTATCATTGTAAAAACAATTTTTTCGAACAAATGTTGCCTACAGATTTTAGTTTATAATTATGAAAATTATACCAATTGAGAAACAGATAAATATTTCTTAATGCCTTTTTTTTAATTTGCACAACTTTTAAGTCGACATCTTGTATCGCGTGGACATAAGTTTGTCCAAAAAATGTCGAAAAGTTAGATATTTATATAAAATACACAGCCCTGAAGATATGTTCATTGCACAGTAAACCGAAACATTATTCAAAAATGTTTAAGTATTTAAAAAACTACTGAACTTAGGTCCATTGTTAATTTTTAAGAAATTTTAAAAATAAATGTAATTCCACTTGAAAAAAGTTAATTATATTATTTTTTATAATTATTTTTTATAAATAATTTTCATTTCAATGAAAATGAATCAAATATAAATGTTTGGAGTCTTCCCAAAAATAAAATGAGTAACAGATCTTGAAAATTGCATACGAATTTCAGTTTTTGCTCTTCGTAGAAGAAATACCACAAACATCCAAATGACTATACTAAATTAAAAAATTTTTATACTAAAATTTGTAACTCAGACTGTTTTAATTTTTCTGAAAAATCAGTTGCAATTAAAAATTACCATATTGTTATCGATTTTATGAATCATTAAACAAATTATTTAATTTCGACGTGGACTGGTGATTTTGTTTTAGTAATGGAACTTTTTCTGATACCTAACTTTTCTGGTACCTACTCTCCTATCTTAAACCCTTTTTATTTTTAAAGTGCGTTTTCCATAAAAACATACACGGAGAAAACGTTTGGGGAAACTTTTACCATATACGCATTAGACCGGACGAGTGACAAATAAGTAAATTCTTACTCAAATTGTACTGCAGATTTATCCATAAATGGCGAATAATCGTTACCAATGAGAATATTAACCTTATATTGCGTTAAGGAAAAATAGGCGTACACTTATTATCGTATATATATTTTTTAATGGCCTTAAAAGTAGGACTAAGAGTGCTAAGAAGTTGGTACATTTTTACTATACTCGATGGGAATGGCGTTTCTAGACGGTCAAATTTAGAGAAAAGAATTAAAAATTTAAAACCAAATTTTTTCAATTTTAAAATTGCTGTTGCGAAAGTTACAAATTCAGAATAGACTGGCTTCGATGATTTATGATATCTAAAAATGTTCTAGAAATACTAATATTTGGGATAAATATAATTATCCAGTAAACGGAATCAGTTATGCAAAAATAGACCAAATTTGTGGATTCAATTCCAGAATTATATAGTATATGATTTATAATGATAAAATATTATAATAAGAAATAGATTAGTAAATAAACATAAGTATTGTAAATAATTTGAAAGAATATTGTGAATTAGTGCAGTGGCAAGGTCAGCGTATTTCGAGGAGTTTCAATATGCTTTCAATATGCTGAAGATCTGCTAAATTATGTAAACTTCTATCATTTATATTTGGCAGTATCGAGTCTCTCGAGATCTCTCTGACCACTCGGAATTACTATCTTTCCCCCAAACGTTTTCTTTGTGTACAAACAGTTTGTTTGAGAACTAACCAATCTGTAGTTCTAAATAAAATTGATCTTTTGTTGCGATTTTCTTGGTTATAATAATTTTAAAAAGTGCACAAAGCATCTGTCTATTAAATTTGAGTCTATTATGCATTTCATTTAATTTTGCTACAGATTTTTTTAGCAGTAGTTAATTAATGTAAGACGGTACAAGAAACAAAAGATTTTAATAAAATTATTATTGTCTTTATGTATTTGTACTATTTTGAATTTTTTTGTATCTTTTTTCGTTTAAACATCATAACCAAGTTCGCACGAAATATTTTTGATTCAAAATGACTGACAAAAATCATAGAAAATCAATAGTTTAGTAAAAAGGTGTTTAGCAATAAAAGTTACAACAACTAAGAATTATCAAGAAGATATCATTTTTTAACTGTTACTTCACTCTGGCAATTCTACTAGCAGAAAGAGTAACATAACTTTTCTGGCGAGACTCAATATTATCCGTGAAAAATGTAATCCACAAGATGAATTTTGCAGCAGTGAAAAGTAATATTAATTAAATCAATAAATAAAATCGTATGAAGTAGATTTGGTCGTTGTCCGCACAAAATTAGCCAAGGCCGTACAATTTTTTCTATACTTAAAAATATTGAGTCTTATCAGGATAGATGAGAAGAAAATAAAAAAAAGGAAGCAAGGAGAAAATTTCTAATTTTAGTAAATTCTTTGGAATAATAAAAAGCGAGACGCAAGTTTTTGGAATTTAGAGTATGCGTCTACAGAAATATTGGCTAAGATTACACAAAAAATTGAAAAAAATGAAAATGAAAAATGATGGCAAAGAGATCAACTGATGATCGCTGTTTTTACATCAATATTGTTATTTACAAACATAAAACATTCTTTCCAGGTGGAAAAATTATAAAAAATGGAAAAAATTCAACAAAAAAAAAAGATTTATTATAAACGTTTTTCTATTGTAATAAACTAAAAAAGGATGTGCTAGATAAAATATTTGCACTTAAGCTGCAAGTTATTACACACAATTAGATAAAAGTAACCTACTATTAATTTATTTGCATTCTTAAATTTAATTTACAAGTCAAAGCAGAATTTAGTTCTGTAAAAAAATTGTGTTTTCCTTTAGGTTACTTTTTTCTAAAGATTTCTTGCCTTTTTTTATTGCGTTAGACACATGGTTAATTATTCTTTATTCGGTGGTTTGAATCCCTTATAGACCACAAGTTTTCGCATTAGGACAGAGATGGGCACATAAGTTAGGTGCACAGAAATTAAAGAGCAGAAACTGTTAAAGATAAATGTTTAGTGAAAAGCTTGAGAAAATAGACACATGAGAATCCCAGTTTATCCCATTGTCATGCATTTTTGATCCTTCAGTCAATGTCAAAAACTTATATTACAATGTCAATATCATAGTAAAAAAAAATTGTATGCACAATCTATCACTGATTTTATAATAAAACTAAATTTAATTTTTTAAAGTTATGTTACAATTATT
>NC_046665.1:38456519-38461744 GCF_010883055.1 Belonocnema kinseyi
TTCGAGAATCAAGCAGTGTACGAAATTACGATGTACATGTGAATTCAAGAACACAAAAGAATATAAACAGGAAATTAAGATGAATTTAAAGATAATTGAAATAAACTAAAAATAACTTGAGGATTTCATACAGCTGGATCAATAAAAAACATCAACTCATCTGCATTTGTTTAAATTATTTAAAAGGATTCAAAGGAATTTAAAAATAATTCAAGATAACTCACAAAAATACAAGAGATTTCAAGGATATTCAAAATAATTCAGAAACTGGTATAAACCTGAATTCAGTTGTGGTTAACATCTTGAAATATATTGAAAATGAAAATCCGAAAGGTGTTATGTATAATTATTTTTCTTTTTTGTATGTAACTATTTGTTTATGTGAAATTTTCTGATTTATTTTTAATTGTACTTCAGTTGTTGATAACACGCCTTTCTGATTTTGGCCATCTTTCATAAGGAGCCTCTATTTATATAAAAAAATCTATCAAAAAGGAACTCACCATCCGGGAACATCTTCGGGGTCTTCACACGCTCCACTACCGTCAGCATCGCCAATTTTGAAAACGGTGCCAATTGGACAACCGTATTCTCGGGCAATACCTTCCAAACAAATGTAATACTTTCTGCAATCGTCAGGATGAGCATGCCTCGAGAAGCTTCCAGAAGCTCCACTCACTTCTCCTGCAGCCGGACACGTAAATCCTCCAGCAACCTCTGTATTATTATGGTTGTGATTATTATTACAAATTAATTAAATAATTTAAACATTTATCAGCGATTAATTGAGCTCTCGAATTCATTAACTCGTTCAATGCTCAAAAACGCTAAAGGCATTGGCCACCGTGTCCGAATAAATTGAAATTTTCAAATTCGCAAAATTACTATTTTTTCTGGATTTTTTCAATAAATGAGTAAAACGTAAATCGTCATACCTTGTCCAAACATTACTGACACCGTCTGAAAATGTTGTAAGCATACAAAGTATACTTTTGGAAACCTACAAAATAATAACAATTGCCCAGTGAAAGTCCAACAGCGAGTTCGCTTCTTGACGAGACTCAGCGTTAGGAACAATTCTTATGACATCGTTGACTATATTATAAAGTACATATTACATATTTTGTCGATTTCTAATGAATCTATTATTTGAAATACGCTGGTTCTTTTAAGTTCCGTAGCGCTGCAGAATAAGCTATACCTTTATTTGAAAACCCCGATGAAACAGAGAAACCCCCTCACTGCTAAAGTACTCGTATCCTATCAATTCTTCAGTATACATTTTTTAGCAAGGGCAAATTTGTCTTTACTGAGACGGGCTGAAAATCACTTCATGATATTAATTACATCCAGTTAAACTCCACGGCTATATCCGACTTTATTAGATGCATTAGCATCTGTCTAGAAGTTTGGCCAGGGAAGAGGAATACTGCACGAAAACCATCTTCCCGAGTTCAGCCGGTTCACAAATTTTGAGTTTAAAAGTAGCCATTTGAAGGTCCAGAGCATCGAGCGCACACAATCCTTGTTGGCGTCAATCCTCTCGTTTGAGATTAGTTAAACGCAGCGAATGCAGAACCTGGTCGTATATAGTAGGACACCCATCTGAGTGGTCTCCGCGCTCGAGAATGCTTAACATCCGGCTCTTCCTAAGTCTAGATTCACCGCAAAGCTAATGTCTCTTGAATTTTTGCAAAAAGAAAATAATTTTTTAAACATTCAAGTGAAAATTTTTTCTCATTCACAAAAAATAAAATATTTTCAGAAGCCAAAAATGTATAATTTCCATCAAGAATCATCTCTGTAAGTTCCTTAGATTCGGAGATGCAACCTTCCTACGTTTTTGTTAATAACTTATGAACAAATAATTATTTTTGGCTATAAATTTCACCGTTGTGCGCAGAAAGGATCAATGGAACCATATATTTTTTCAGAATTTTCATAATTTATTTTCAGTGACTTAGACCCATTCAAAGCTGAGTATTTGAAAATGATCATATGATTATGGTACTTTTTCACATTTCACTCGTTAGGAAATAATCGCTAATCGGGCGAGTTACTGAATCCTAGAGCTCAAATAACAGCTGGATTTCTAACTTAAAAGATCAAATTTTAGGGAATGTAGTTGTAGTAATTGCATGAATTTCTGATTTCATGTAATCAAAACTAGGGTTTCAGGACCTTTAAAAAATATCATCAAATTAGCCTTATTTTTTGCTTCTATAGCAACCAAATGTTTGATTCTCTGAACAAAACATTTTTTTGTTATTTTTCAATAAACCATTTCAAATGAAGAGTAAATTAAACAACATGATAAATTCATTTCTTGAAAAAATTGAGTTAGGCATGGAAATCGAGGAATATGATTATTGAATGTTGGTTCATGAAAAAATTCAATCATTACATTTTTTCGCTTTAAAATTCTTGCAACCTTAAAAAATTTAAATTCGTTTTTTTGTATTAAAGTTTTTAATATGCTTTCAAAAAGCACGAATTCAAGCTTATAGGTTCAATAATTAGATAATACTGCAGGAATCATCTCGAATGGATTTATCATGCTTTGTTCGCTTATACCTCAAATATACCACCTGCCAGTAATATTTAAAATTATTGGACAAGTTTTCTTATTAAAATAATCTCAAATAAATAAATGTATAGAATACCATCATTTCTGCATTCTGGAACTTGATCAGCCCACATGCAGACTCTAGCTTCTCTGTCATAGGCTAGTCCAGGACTGCACTGATACCTGGAGGCTTCTCCGTTCCAGCAATTCCAGAAAACGTCACATTTCTTCTCATCAGCGAAGATACCGTAAAGTCGGGTACAGTGAGGTGTGCTGATAGCTGGCTCCAATTGCGTCCTTTCTCCACAGTCGACATTGTGCAAGTAATCGCAATTTTCTGTGAGGAATTTCGCATCGGAGGCATCAAATGCCAAACCATTGCCGCAAGTTTTCAGCTCTGCTACATTATTATCACATTTCCAGTATTTGTCACACGAAAGGTGATGGGGATAAAACCCGAAATCGTCTGGACATTTGAAACTTTCCTGCGCCCTCGCACCTAAAATTAAAAATAAAGGTTGGAAAACATGTTCTTCTTTAAGGACAATAATATTGGTGTATTCTTTATAAACTCGCAATACAGAATTAAATGTTAAGAGTTAAACAACTAAATCAAGTTTATCGATAAGTTCTTAGTAGTCTTAAAGTTTTGTCAAGTGCATATTTTGGAATTGTTAATTTTTGAATGATCACTTTTTTCAAATATCTCAAAAATGTATTATTTTATCCAATTTCCAATTTGACATGAAATTTTTATAATAGAAGCAGAGAAATCTAATATCTTAAATTTATATAACTGACAAATTCGATAATTCAGTAATCTTGATAAAGAATTTGATAGAAATAGGTGAAGAAGATTGCGCTCAAAATTTGATTATTAACCGAATAAACAGAGAAATAATATGGGAGCTTGTTTAACTTATATATTTAAGAATCAGATCACGTTTTATTTCGGAAAGAGAACGTGCACTAATTAATTAAGGACAGTTTTTAAATTTCAGACCTCCTTCCGTCTATTGTAAGGATTCATAAGTTTTTTATGACTCCCCCCCCCCCTTTTACGTTATATTTTATATTTTTTGCTCAATATATAAAAATATATCAACGTTATTCAACTGAAGGATTTTAAGGGATTTCGAAGATTTCAAGTGATTTCAAGGATTTCCACTGTCGCTTTCAAAGGATTTCAATATATTATGTATGATATCCATGAATTTTAAATGATTTCAAAGAATTTACCAATTTTAAAAAAATGGTAAGGTATCTATCAGAGTTTTAAATTAACTCATAGAGTTTAAGTGAAGGTGTACTGCAAATTTGAAGAATGGCTGAACTTCTTGAATCTTTATTTATTAGACGTATATATTACATGAAACATTACATAATCAAAAATATAAATACAGAAAGCAATTATATAATGTATATAATAGTATAAAAAGCAATTTTAACAGCTGAAAGAGGTGTTAATTAGCACATTTAAACAAAATAACTACAAAATGCCTTATGTAATTAAGTAATGGAGCCTCCGAAATTAAAAGCTGAATATTTATGATAAGTCAAGTCTTTACATTTTTCATATCGGTTTTGGTATAAATGGTATACCGAAATATATCATCAATTTTAATTTTTTGCAATGAGAGACTCTTTATTAAGATAAATAGATTCTCTCACTTGGGAACGACAGTTTAGAAAAACACATTTTTCCCAAGGGCCTTGAACATAATTAAGTATCACTTAAGGCAATCGGAACACTCGTCTCCTCTTAAGGAAACTTTAGATTCTTGATTATTGTTCACCGGTAGAAAAATAACAGTTTTTAGATGCTCGTTAGTCAGTTCAATGGATCGTCACGAATATCGTCATCAATTCAATGTTCCAATTAGAACAATTTATTGTAAAATTTATCAGTATCGCGACTCTCGTCTATGTATTTCTATCATTCGACTTATCATTTTTAATCGCACGAACTAGATTCGAAAGTAAGACATGGATCTATGCCTGTACATATGCTAATTATTTTTCCGCGTTTCACGCATCGATAGACACACACTCTTCTAACAAACTGGAGTGAATAAGAACAAAAATATCTGATTTTTTAGAATTGAAAGAAAGTTTATAATTATTATAACACAAGCAACATAAAAATAGCCTATTATTATTAATTGTGAAACAAAAAACGCAGAATAAATTCGCAATAAATAGAAGAAACTGTGATTTTTCTCATAGTTCGTTTAGATGATAGAAAGAAAACTCAAAATTTGGTTTTAGAAACTTAAAATTTTGTACAGAAAAAAAGGTTCAAGATATAAAATCAATTTTAAAAAATCTGCCCGTTTCGCGGGCACATTCTTATAGCATGCTGCGCGCGCGGCTCGCTAGTTTGAACGTGCCTAGGGCGCGCGACTGTTCATTCTCGCGCTTCGCGCTCGATAATATATTTATCTCGCGCTACGCTCTCGGTCTTTGCATTACCCTCCACATTTGTTCACTGACCACATGCGAAATTTTTCACACTGTATGTTAAAAACTATTATATGAAATTCCTGTTACAATTTCTTTTTGTGTGTAACTTGGTTTGGCACTGCTTAATCAGATATTGCAAAATAATGTTCACATTTTATTTTTCCTGATGCTAATAGGACACTGTTGTGGTTGTTTA